>NC_051394.1:16229758-16252258 GCF_015228065.2 Penaeus monodon
TGATATATTATTCGCTCATTTTTACCCCACAATAATAAAATAGGATAAAAAAACTAATAATATATTTTCTCTCCAATTCTAGTCTTTCATTGGAAATGGGTAAGTAACGGAAACAATATATATTGCATGTGTGTGCTGCAATATGCAAAATAGCTTCTGATTTTTTATTCAGGCAACTCAATTGTTCTAATTAGTGATAAACAAATTTATTATGCGGGAAAATTAATATAGATTTTGTTTCACTTGATGTCGAGACCGTTTCTGATCGACAGAAAAGTAGATTTTGAAACGACAGTGATGATAATGACAACATGCGCAATGATCACAAATATGATACTGATGATAATGTTAATGAATTATTATGATAAGAAGCGTTAATAACAACGATGATGACAACAACGGAATAATGGCAATATCAATAAATATAACAGTCAGGATAATGTTAACTACGACACTAGTAACAATGTCGACGACGGTAAAATCAATAACCTCCGAAAACAGTGGTAAGTGCCAGAGGAAAGAGGTGTTCAGTCTGGAGATAAAAGGAAGGATTCATTTCGAACCGACGTCGTCACTGCGTTATTTAAGGATAGAAATATGATTGCATTACCGAAGATCAGAGAAAAATAAAGAAATGAGTCCGTGGAATGCAATCAAAGAAAATATTGCAATGTTTATCATCCGGAGGAAAGGATTAAGTCATTGAGTAAACGAGCATTTCGCAGCAAGCTAATCAGGTGGGTGGCGAATTTTAACCTCAAAAGTTTAATGTCATTTCGCGTTTTTTGACTGTAGTGGTATTCGGCCGTGTTCCTTTTATACGCCGACGCTGGCTATGGAATTGCGAATTATGTTAGCCTGGGCAGTCATGGGACTTGCGAGTGACCTGTTTGGTAATAATTAGGGTATTTTTCTGCTCAGAAAATCGAATTAAGGCTCACTTTAAACTCTATGTCGGTAATAATGACAGCGATAGTGTAGTAGTGATAATGATAGTGGATAGTGTTGATAATGATGTCGTATATATAATTGATGAAGAAGTAATAATTATGATAATAACAATGAAATCATGATGATAATGATAATGAAGATAATGATAGCAATCGTAATAATGCGACAACGGCAACAATCTCAGTTAATATCACAGACCGAGATAGTGGAACACGTTTCTGATCTCTCTCGACATGTCTCTTCGCTAAACTTTCCTTTAAAAAAAAGCATCAGACTGTTAGTTGATTCTTGTCCCCCTCCCCCTCCTCCCTCTCATGTCTTACGAAGCAGATATATAATGCGAAAAAGCCTTTTATTCCTTGAAAAGTGGAATAGGCTATTTGTAGGCAAAACGCGCCTCCTTGCGTGGGCTAATCCGCGGTAAGACCAAAGAAGACAAAGGAAGTAGGCGCCGCGAGACTCATACACATGGAAGTGTCATAGCAAATTGATAGCAAAAGGAGCTATTGTGTGTGACGAGAAGAGAGAGGATTCGGATATCTATACTTAGGTCTGATTAAACCTCTTTCTATATATCTTTATTATTCCGCTTTCCTTCCTGACTATCAGTCTAATTTCTATCTGTATCTCCCGATTTATGACACTGTCGGAGTATTTGTCTCTCTATCTCTCTTTCATTCTATATATGTATATATGTGTGTGCGTGCGTGTGTATGTGTGTGTGTGTTGTGTGTGTGTGTGTGTGTGTGTGTGTGTGTGTGTGTGTGTATGTGTGTGTGTGTGTTGTAAATAATCACAAATATATATTGAAAATGTTAGAGTAGTTTAAATTTCTAATGATAAACGGGTAATGTATAAGCATGCCATGGAGGCAGACGAATGTCTTCCTTGACACATCTTCACCCTTAAAGCACAAGGCATGTTCTATTTTGTTGAAAGTGTCATGAATCACAATTATGGATTGCTATACTTCCAGTATTATGATACACTGATCAATGTTATGCCTTTTTAGATCTTGCCTATTCAATATTCGCATTTTTTAGGAGAACAGAGTAATAACAGTAATGTGATAATGATAAATTGAAGAAAAAAAAACAGTACAGAGTAGCTTTGGTTGGTGTTTCAGCTAAGGAAGGAAAGACAGGGGAGAGAAACAGAGAAAGATTGAAACCGGAAATCCAAGGGTACAAGGAAATTAAGAAAAAAGTTTGAGGGAAACAGAGAAATGAAGGATACAGTACGAAGAGGGGAAGAAGGAGAGGAGAGAGGAAGGAAAAGAAAGGCTTAAGACGAGAAGGCTAAAGATCTGATATGACTTTGTGATGTGTTAACGTCATCTAACATATCACTGGGTGTAAGACCTGGATAATGATATGATAAAGTTTGTTACGAAATGGGAGATCGTAGTAATATATGTGGCGCGTTATGGTAGGAAACGAGGAAATACTTATTGCATGTTGATAGGGAGGGCGGCATTGATATGTAATGATAGAAAAAAGTCTTGGGTGTACTGATAGATGCTCGGGAGGGAAGAAGATGCACCAAAAAGACGGATGAATTACAAGATGACAAAAGCAATGAATGAGGAATTGGAAGGTGGAAGAGATGTTTACGTTGCGATGTATAAGGTGTCTTATTAAGGTATGAGGCAGAGCAGAGTGAGCAGGGAGGGAGCTCAGGGGGTACTGTGGAAAACGAACGCTGGAGGATGGAATAGAGGGAGTATGGTGGAGTATGGAGGAGTATGGAGGGTGTACTGGGGTAGGGTCCGTTTTCTGTGAGGTGCTGGTGCTGCTACTACCCCCGAGCTGCGGCCCACAGGGAGGGGAGGGAAGGGGCCGCGTGCACACACCCTCCTCGGCACCACACGCCCGCGCCGCCCACGCCACAGTAAGTACACTTAAACACTGTCTAGGATTCGTGTCGAGTGTCTAGGTGTGTGCTGGACCAGTCTAGAACAGCGGGGAGGTGAAGGAACAACGGAGAAAGCAAGCGACTATGGGTGTATGGGAGTAACTAACACCTCCACCTCCACCGCCGCCGTCAACCACCATAGCCTGAGCCTACCCAGCATCGAGCGAGGGAAGGGGGAGTGCCAGTGAGAGAAAGAGCAACTCAGCCGCCGTCGAAGCAAGCGTCCCAGCCCGAGGCACCAGTGCCACACGAAGCAACTATTGATTACCTTTGCTATTGATCTTTTCCCGAGGTAAATTGTGAGAGAGGTTGGTGGGGCGGCTGTAGACTGTGGGCTGGCTCTCCGAGGCTGGCGCTGGCACTGCCTCCACCTCCTCCTCCTACCGCCACGCACTCTCACTCAGTGCCAGCTAGATATTGATCCATTGATTTTCCTGCTCTGGCACCGTCTATTTTATTTTCACATCATGCAGTTCTCAGTCCGCGCCGACCCACCGCCAAGATCACCACGAACACGGCGCGTACATACTTAAACTTGGCGTGACTTTACCGTAGACTTTTGTCACAAATTGATCGTGGTCCGGCGGGTTAACGGCATGTGTCGAGAGCGATCACCAGTCGTGAAGTGCCGCGCGCCGACCAAGCTGCTAGTAGAATAGTCAATATGTTACGAAACCTAATTTTAATAACGGCTCAGTATTATTGTTAAACTCTGTAAATAAAATCAAACCAGGGATAAAGTGTGTATACAAGTTGTACAAAGCTGCAAAAAAGTACCTTTCATCGTAATTTTAATGCGCTAAATATGTGATATTAGTGAGCGAACTTCCGAGAAGTGAAATGTGAGTGTGTATGTTAAGAAATGTGTCGAAAATATTTGTGTAAGTGTGGTGCAATATATGAGTGCGTATTCAGAAGCTATTGAGTGCGTGATTATTAAATTCCATGAGTGCGTACTAGTGTGACATCAAGATGCAACCGTCCCTCCTTCCTTAAATTGGCTCTCACCTATGTTTCCGTTTTTGATTCCCCACATGTAAGTATGGAGGACATAAAAGCCTCTGCATGTTTTTCCTACGCCTCTCACTACGCCTCTTTCCACGCCTCTCATTGAACGTGGCTCGCCATATGCTTTTGTTGATTCAACTTACAATACTTTTATTTTTCCATCTACTAGTATTAGGCGTGCTAAATTTAGCCGGAGGAAAAAAAATAATGGTAATAAAAACAACATATTTAGTGATGCGTTTTGCTGGGTTGCGATAAAAATAATAATAATAATTAGTGTGTGTCTGGATGTACTTTGATTTACCGATGAACTTGCTTGCTCACTCCGGAATTTATGTGTATTGTATATGACGTGTGTGATTGGTCCGGCAGCGAAAGCTTTCTCACGCCACAACGTCCGAAAAATTGTTTGCTGTTATAAGCATTGGCGTTCAGAGGAAATTGATTGGGATAATCACCGGCCATGAGATTGGACATTACCTGTGAACGTTTCATCGGTCGAGAATCAGTGCTGTGACATGAGTGTGGCTCTGTCTGTCGACACAAAGATCAGGTAATGAGTACGGCGGGACGGAAGCTGACTGATCAAGCAATACAGTAAGCAAATAAAGCGGCCGCAGTTTGTCCTTTTCCCCGTGCCGTGATCAGCCCTTATTATCCTGAAGAACGTACCTGCGTGTTTGGCGGTAATTAGCTGAGCTCGCAAATTTCTCGGGGAGGAACACATGATGTGGGAAACTGGAAATAAAGTAGCCTCTCATTTGCTCTCAAGAAAATAGACTTCCACCGAACATTTTCCCAAGGGGAAAGCTTATTTTTTCGTACTTATTTAAAACAACAAGTTGATCCGTACTAATTAATTATCTGTGCTACATTTAGATCCTCACTAAAATTACACAAAAAAACTCACATGCAAAGTCCAGACAATGATGATACATATTTTATGATTACTATTAATAATCATAATCACGGAAGATAAGCTTTGCTCCGTAAACACACGATGAATTAGAGATTCAAGGTTAATTCTTCACGATGTTTGATACGAGCATGTTGCTAAGCTTATGAGTCCTTTTTATGAAGGCGTTCGAGCGGTGAGCGAGTCACGAAGAAAGACAAGATTGCGGTAACGTCATCTTCTTGAACTAATCAGAAGTACCACGGCGGCCTCTTCTCTTTTCTATCGTTCTCTTCGTCATCAAATCATGACAAATTCGTATGCAATTTGCAATTCAGCACCTCTGAAAAGACAAATAAAAAAAAACGGAATGAAAGGAGGAATGATGACGAAAACACACCTGTAACTCTGTCTGCCCCACGCAAGTTTGCTCATTGTTCTCACCTTTGATATTTGTGAATGGTCGGCCTCTCCTCCTCCCCCCGCCCCCCTCCAGTCTTACCCTCCTCCCGACTTCCCCTGCCCCCCCACCCCACGTCCGCTCCCCAATGCGCCGACGTATACTCCTCCTCCTGTTCTCCTTCCCTGTCTTTTCTTCTTCTTCTATCTTCTTTTTTTCTTTCACTCTTTTTTTTCCCGCACCTCCTTCCGTTACTGACTCGCCTCCCTCAAAACTTTCTCAGACCATCACTAGAAAGTAAAAAAGTATACCTAATCTGTTCCCCCATCGAGTCATTCTCTTAGCCTCTCCCTTGCCTCCACCTCAACCTCGAGATCTCCAGCCCCGTTTTCCCCTCAAGTGAATCTTCCCATCATTACCTTTTCTTCTCCAGCCCATCAACATCTTAGAATCGACAACTTTTCGATCTTCATCCGAAAGCGTTATCTATTCCTATACGTTTTCTTCGCCATGATCTCTACGAAACGATAAATTCTCTCCTATCTTTTCCTCATTCCTCTTTATTTTCCTTCTCATTCGCCCCTTTATCAAATCACTCATCCACCCCATTCCTTTTTTTAGCCACTCACTCACTCATAGATTCTGGTAATCCATCCATCATCCATAAATCTATCCAACCTTTTAATTACCCTTTTGTCAGGCGGAAATCCATCTATCAATCTACATATCCGTTCACATGCGAATCCAGTTATCTCTCTATGAAATCAGCCATTTATATCTTTGTAAATTTATCCCTCCATTCCATCCCTCCTATTACCTTTCTGTTCCTTATCCCACTATCCGTCTCTCTCTCTCTCTCTCTCTCTCTCTCTCTCTCTCTCTCTCTCTCTCTCTCTCTCTCTCTCTCTCTCTCTCTCTCTCTCTCTCTCTCTCTCTCTCTCTCTCTCTCTCTCTCTCTCTCTCTCTCTCTCTCTCTCTCTCTCTCTCTCTCTCTCTCTCTCTCTCTCTCTCTCTCTCTCTCTCTCTCTTGATCCACACAAGTGTAGGTCCATACCCTATCCACCAAGCTGTCGTTCCTCCTTTCCTCTACCTAACTATCTGTTCGTCCTTCCATTCTCCATACTATATGTCTATCCGTGAAATAATAATAACTAAAAAAAAAAATTATCCTTCGTCCAGCCACTGAACCAAACGGAGAACTAGCCATGCATTTGTCTCCCCCCCCCCTCCCTCCACCCTCTCAGCCTGCCCAGCGCCCACTCTCCCTTGTTTACCACGAGAGCTTAAACGTTTGCTATAATGTTTGCCTTCGTTTGCGATGTGAATGATTCCGGCCTCAGACCCACGCACGTGCTGAGTCCGTGCGACAAGTTTTCTATTGGCTCTTTGATATACATATGTTTATGCTTTTTCCTTCTCTCTCTCTCTCTCTTTTTCCTTCTCTCTCTCTCTCTCTCTCTCTCTCTCTCTCTCTCTCTCTCTCTCTCTCTCTCTCTCTCTCTCTCTCTCTCTCTCTCTCTCTCTCTCTCTCTCTCTCCTTCTCTCCTTTCATCCCTCCCTCTATCTATCTCTGTCTATCTAGCTCGCTCGCTCGCTCTCTTCCTCCCATAAAGTTATAATTTTATGACGCTGTGATTTCTTTCATGACCTTTCGTATTCCTCTTTTATATGCTTATGCTGGAATAGTGGGTTGCATTCAGTGCCATGTCCAAGAGGGTATCGCTATTCCCTATAATAGTGATTTTTTACCGTATTCATAAGGGAAATCTAAGGTGTTACGTGACCAGTGTGTATTGGCGCGTTGAGTGTCCCTTTGAATTCAGTGTACATAAGCATGACTCGATCAGATTATTTGCTGCTTTAATATACTTATAACATGCGAAATGTGAGCTGTGACCCGGGCCACTCTGATCCCTAAACGATAAGTAACCATTGATGCTCTTTTTCTACAGGGTGTCGTCGGGCGTCAGGATGGCCATGTCCCCTCAACAGTTCTGTCTCAGGTGGAACAACCACCAATCTAACATCATATCGGTGTTCGAACAACTCCTTCAGAGCGAGTCCTTCGTGGATGTTACGCTAGCCGTCGAGGGCATGACGTTGAAGGCCCATAAGGTGGTGCTCTCCGCCTGCAGCCCGTATTTCCAGGTGAGTGAGGGCTTGGCTGAACGGCCGCGCGGGGCAAATGCTTGTGAAGTAGGTGTGTGTTTTTTCATGGGATGTGTGAATAGAGTGGTGGAGAGAGAGAGAGAGAGAGAGAGAGAGAGAGAGAGAGAGAGGGTGGGGGTAAAGTAGGATATAGTCAAACAAAAATCCTATTTCTATCTATACTAAATTGATAATAATAATGATAATGATAATAATAATAATGGTAATAATGATGATGATGATAAAGATAGTGATGATGACAATGATAATGTTAATAATAGCAATGATTATAATAATGATGATAATAATGATGATGATGATGATAATAATAATAATAATAATAATGATAATGATAATAATAAAATCATTACAATAATATAATATAAGTGATAATGAAAATAATGATAATTATAGTGAAAATAATGGGGATGATGATAATCAAAATCTAACAACGATAATAAAAATATTGATTATAATGATAACGAAAAAAATAACTATAGCAGTAAAAATGATGATGATGATGATGATGATGATGATGATGATGATGATGATGATGATGATGATGATGATGATGATGATGATGATTATAATGATAATAATAATAATAATAGTAGTAATAATAATCATAATAATGATATTATAATGATAATAATAACAGTGATAATGATACGAATAATGATAATAATAATGAAAACAATACTAATAATAGTAATGATAATAATGAAAATAATAATGATAATGATAATGAAAATTATAATAATAATAGTAATAATAATAATAATAATATTATTATTATTATTATTATTATTGTTGTTATTATTATTATCATTCTTATTATTATTAGCATTATTATTAGAATTATTAGCATTATTAGTATCATTATTAGTATATTATCATTGTTGTTGTTGCTGTTATAATTGTTATAGTTATTATAGTTATTATTGTTATAGTTATTATTATTGTTAGTAGTAGTAGTAATACCACTGTTGTTGTTAATATTATATTGTTGTTATAATTTCTATTATTATTCATTTATTATTACATTTTTTATTTGCTATTATTGCCGTTATAATTATCATTATTATCATTATCATTGTGATTATTATTTTTATCATTATGATGATTATTATTATTATTATTATTATTATTAAAATAATAATAATTAATAATAATAATAATAATTATTATTATTATTATTATTATTATTATTATTATTATTGCTCTTATCATTATTACTATTATTATTGATATTATTATCATTATTATTATTATCTTGTTGCTGATGTTGTTGTTATTATCCTTATCCTTTCATTAGGATTATTATCATTATTACTATTACTATTATTATTATATTATCAATATTATATTGTTATTTTTACTATTATTATTTTATTATTATTATTATCATTATGATTATCATTATTATTTTTATTGTTGTTGTTGTTGTATTTATTTTTATCATTATCATTATCTCTGTTATTATTATCATTGTCTTTATCAATTCCTTCTCGTCTCTTATTACTAACGAATTTATTATTAATGAGATCATTGCTATAATAGTATTGCTGATAATATTTTATTTTTATTGCCATGACTGATGTTCCTTTCATTTTATTAATGAGTTTGAATTATATAAATGAAATGATTATTGTTGCTATCTTATTAATAACATCATAATATTACTATTATGATTTTTGTTACTGTCACCTTTGTTGATGATGATAGTAATGCAACTTTTATGCATATAAACTATTCCAGTTCTTAATTTTGTCTTTTCGTTTTGATGTGTTACCCTTATTATTATTTTCATCATTATTGTTGTTATTATTATTGTTATTATTATTATTATTATTATTATTATTATTATTATTATTATTATTATTATTATTATTATTATTGTTGTTTGTTTGTTGTTGTTGTTGTTATTGTGTTGTTGTATTAATATATATATATATATATATATATATATATATATATTATATATATATATATATTATTAACATTGTTGTTGTTTTCTTGGTGTAGTTGTTATTTTCATTATTTTTGTTATGATTTTATTATAATTTATTGTTATTATTTATTAATATACTTACTATTGTCATTATTATTACCATTGCTATTATTGTAGCTGTTATTTTATTATTGCTTTTATTCTGTTAATGATCATTGCTGATATTTCTTTTGTTGTTTTGTATTTTTGTTTTTGTTTTTTCTCCAAATGAATGATTTCACGCTTGCTGCTGCCGTCCTTGGCGCCTCCCCCTCCCCCTCCCCGCTCACCTCCCGCCCGCCCGCAGGCTGTGCTGGCGTCCCACCCGGACAAGCACCCGATCGTGATCCTGAAGGACGTGCGCTACACGGACATGCGGGACCTCCTGGACTTCATGTACCGCGGCGAAGTGAGCGTCGACCAGGACAACCTCTCCGGCTTCCTGCGCGTGGCCGAGTCGCTCCGCATCAAGGGGCTCACGGAGGTCAACGAGAAGAAGCGCCTCGAGAACTCCTCCTCCGCCTACCTCATGCCTCAGGCCATGCCCGGCGCCGCGCCCCCCGGCGTGGCGCCCGGCGTCGTGCCCATGGCCCCCCTTACGCCCCTCCCGGGCGACCCGCCGCCCCTCAAGAGGCCGCCCCTCTCCCCCTCGGCCACCTACGGGGCCAAGCGGAGACGCGGCCGCCCGCCCAAGATCTCGGGTGAGGAGTCCGAGGGCGAGGTGGGCTCGGTCGGCGGCTCGCTGTCGGCGGCGGAGGGCGAGGACACGAGAAGCGAGGCCGAGGTCAAGGTGGAGGTCGAGGAGGCCAAAGAATGCTCAGAGCCTGACGACCTGAGCAAAGAGGCCGACACCAAGGTAGGTCATCGGCGAGCGCAGGTCGCTGTGCCGTAGCCCTCCACATATCCTTCCCTCTCTTTCTCTTCATCCCCTTCTCCCTCCTCGCTAACTTCTTCTTTCCTTCCAATCTGTTGTGTACCCCCCCCCCCCACTCCCATTCTCTGTCATTTCCTGCTTTCTCGGTCTCTCTTCCCCTCTTCAACATTCTTTTCTTCTCACTTTTTTCCGTCTCCTTGCATTCTCGTTTTCTTTCCTACCTTCCTCTCTCTCTCTCTCTCTCTCTCTCTCTCTCTCTCTCTCTCTCTCTCTCTCTCTCTCTCTCTCTCTCTCCTCCTCTCCTCTCCTCTCTCTCCTCCTCTCCTTTCCTCTTCTCCCTCCCTCTCCTTCCCTCTTCTCCCTCCCTCTCCTTCCCTCTTCTCCCTCCCTCTCCTTCCCTCTTCTCCCCCCCCTCCATTCCCACGCCCTATTCCACCCACTTCGACCCCCACCCTCCATGTGCCGGGCAAGTGCCAGATCATTAGCTTTAAGCATATCTTTACACACAGACTTAAACACGCATATGTCTAAAGTAATCCATGATTTTCAGGCATCTTGTTAGGTGATACAAAGTGATATATATATATATATATATATATATATATATATATATATATATATATATATATATATATATATATATATATATAAAACAAAGTTTGTTGTCTAGCTATACGTTAAAAAATCATTTAGTAACTAGTGCTCTCCAAAGTTTATTCGCATCCATAGCGAAATTCTCTGCCTTCAGCTCCTCGGAACACTTGCCAGCGCCGTGAATGCCTTTTAATAAGAATGGATGTCTCACAGAGAATTATCAAATGCGATCTCTAATTTAATGATTTGCTAATACTGAATTCTTTTTGGATTTAACTTACTGTTTCGCTTTATATTCTATTGATATAATTGTAAATTGTAAACCAAATCTTACGTAAGTCTGTTGTTGAAGCGAGTCTCATCTTCACGTTTGTTTGTTTAGTGGATTTTTTTTTTACCAAATATACACAACGGTAATGTCGTTGCTTTCAAAATGAAAAACAAAACTGTGTGTGTGTGTATGTGTGTGTGTGTGTGTGTGTGTCGTTTTGTGTGTGTGTGTTTTGTGATTTTTGTGTGTGTGTGTGTGTTCGTGTGTGTGTGTGTGTGTGTGTGTGTGTGTGTGTGTGTGTGTGTGTGTGTGTAGAAAGACGCTATAGACCAACGCGTTTTCCAGTCGCGTTCGTAGTCTCGTGCGTAGATCGCTTGGAAAGGCGGAAGCCGCAGCGTAGAGCGAATGTAGAGGCAGAAGGGGGAGCCTGAGGAGGGAAGGGACGTAAGGGCAGCCGTGGAATTAGGGGTCCCGTTGTGTGGCTTCGAACGGGCCGTTGTATGTGCTCCTGCCATTCATAAGTGCATTTGTAACCCGACCCTTCCGGCGACCTCCATGGCGTAGGCTTCCACTCGGGGACGCGAGGACTCCCGCCTGGACACGTGCCTCTGCCGCGGCCGCCGACCTGGCCTCCCGTGCCTGGCGAGGCCACGGCGAGAGAGGTATCGTGACACTCTGGGCTGCTGAGATGGTGCGGGTTCACGATATTTCTCAAACGGAGAAATATTCGTAGATTATTGGTCCTTCAGGCCGTGAAATATTTTGGCCAACTTTATGCACAGGATATTCACGATAACTGCAATGGCTGATCGATGAGCTGCCGCTGCAAAAGAGCGTTGCATAACCGAAATCAAAACAAAGCGAAGACGTCCACTTGTCTTGCCGCTATAACAATCAATTTCTCCGACCGCCGTCAAGTCCAACTAACTTCGAAGGCGCTCTTTGTTAGAGTCAAAATTGGTGTTTGAGAAGCGTAATTGTCGTATCCAGTAAAAACAAACGGTATTCGGCGGGTGTGGAAGAATTTAGCCACCGATCAATATGGTGTCTGCGTGGCCCGGGCGCTCCTTTTCTGTCGTAGGTTTTCGGGCTTTTTCGTTGCTTAAAGTACGCCGGATTAAAGGTGTTCCGAAGGCCCCCGCTTGGCTGCGTCGAAGGGCGTGTGGACCAAAGATATATTGAGACTCTTGCTCTCCCTCCTCCACAAGGCGGGGAAGCAAGGAAGGAGAGGCAGAGGCGCTTCCTTGTGATCTCGGCGATCGAAGCCGACGGAACCGAAATCCACGCGTTACGCTATAACAGCCTTGCGACGCTACGTTTACGTTTTCATAACACTCGTCTTCGGCTCCACACTCTTCGTCCGCCCTCTTCCTGGTTCTGCATTTCCGATTTCATCTCTTTCGCTTTATTCGGCATTAATTCCCCATCTTTATTGTCTCTTTTTTAAGCATATTTCGTCTCTTCTCTCCCTGCATTTTCTCCCCTTCCCCGTCCTCCCCCTACGAGTCTCTGCTAATGTCAACAAACCTTGCCAAAGATAATCAGATTTGGGAGTAAAAAAAACTGCGACTTCCATACTTAAACCCCTTCGCCTGCCCCCCCCCCCTTCCCTTTCCCCTGCCTCCCTTCCCTTTCTCCTCTCCCCCCGCCTTGCCCTTACCCTGCCCCCCCCTTCCCCATCCCCTGGCCTCCCTTGCCCCCTCCTCACCCCTTCCCTCGTCCCGTGAGTGCGCCTCCTCTTCCCCCTCCACTTTCCCTCCCTCGCCCCCCCCCCTTCCTTCGCTGCACTCGTCCCCAAAGGAAGGGCGGGCGCTGAGGAGGAGGGGGAGGGGGGAGGGGGCGGAGTAGTAGGAGGGAAAGAGGAGGGAGATTAGGTGGAAGGTGTAGATAGGCGGCGAAAGAGAGGGGAAATGCGAAAAGAGATAGAAAGATAGAAGAAAGAAGGGGGTGATTGTGGAGGGGGCGGGGGGAATCGGGAGGGTCGAGGGGGGAGGGGGTGAGACGGAAGGAGAATGGTATCGGAATTTATATACGATCAATACCTGCCTTGAGCTCTCATCATCTTTCTTGTCCTATCGCGCTGATTATGAGTCTTGGAGGTTTTCACTTTGGATTATCTTTGTTCGTTTATTAAGTTTTCTACATCTACACACCTCTTTTTCTACTTTTAACTTGGTCTACTGACATACATGAAATTAAAAGATTCCTTGTTTATCTTACAGAGGCATACTTTTTCATAGCGAGTCGCATGCAAGAAAGGTTATTTGAAATGCATATTTCTTTTGTTTTGTTTTTTCCATATGCAATACGTGGTCATAAAGAGAAGAGATCGTACGAATCCATAAAAGCAACAACAGTACTGTGCAAGATAACCAAGAAAATGGTCGAGTTCCCCCTGTTTTTTGATTTCCCGTTTTCTATGAGTGTGGTCGATAGGAATGGTGCAGTGGTCGGGATGATAATGTTTTGTCTATTGATTTTTCCTCCAACGGCCTTTCATAGGGAGGTAGAACCCCTGCTTACTACTTTGTTTCCATTTTTCAACTTGACGTCGAGTTATTGGGTCCCGGTTTAGCATGAGAGCAAATAATAGACATACCCGCCCCATTTTGGTTAAGGAGTTGGGAATGAAATAAGTTATTATTGGGAGTTTTGATATTTCATTAAAAGAACTAAATATTTGTTATATCAATGTTTTTTTTTCCAATCCGTTTATCAGTTTCACCTGCTCTCCTCCGCATTAACAGCAGGAAACTTCCTTCTTCTGTATGATGGCACTCGTTAAAGTGATATATTGTAGTTTCCTTTCATATATTGGATATCGAATACGGGCGGGATCCCGGCGCCGAGTTCAACTCCAGTAACAAAGGGAATTATTTACTCCGTAGCCCGCATAAATCCAGTCGGGATTACCTACTTATTCATGCCGCAATGGAATGCTAACCCGTCATTGCACTGTCGATTTATGTCTTTTTTTTTTCAAAACAGAATCTCTGCGACTAATTGTATTTTTATATCTACCGATCCCAATTTCAAAAGTGTTAATTTTCTTTGATGTAAAAATGAGAGAGAGAGAGAGAGAGAGAGAGAAAGGCGTTCGAATGCCTGAAATTTTGATAAATTATCTTATTAATATTTTTTTGGTATACACTACGACGAGATTCAACCGAGTGAATTCTTCAAATCTCAACGTTTTGATTATTTTCGTTCGAGGCGAATCAAAAACAAACCATTTTTATATGAGATTTTCTCTCGCTTGCAACCTCCCATCATTCTCGAACCCTCGCCTCTCCCGACGTCCGTCCGCCTCCTCACAACACGACTTCCTCGCCCGTTTTCAGCGCCAAAATGCTAATCAAGGTCGTTCCTGCGCGAGGTCGTCCGCGTTGCTTCCCCTCGACCTTCCTCGCGCCCCCGAGTCCCGCCTTGGAGCAGCGTGAAGGCGACAAATCGGTACGACATGCCCATCGCATGGCATGCTTGGCTCTTCCTCGATGTCATTCATTGGCCAATCATATCATGGGTTTCGAGCAAGGGAGATATTGATTGGCAGATGAGGAACTTGAGCCACGCCCACGACGAGCCTTATTGGTTGAATTTTTATATTCTTCTGTAGCCATTATTGATTGGACACCGCGGTAGATGTAGCATAACACGCGCCGGCATTAACTATGGACATCGAATTGCTTCCTCAGAATACACTGTTACCGTTGCTAACTGCACACGTTTATGGCCAGGGAACTTTGCAAGGTCATTTTCTCACATATTTACAGTAATGAGGAGTGGCACATCACAATCGAGAGTAAATTAAAATTGAACAGAAAAGAGAAACTTTCATGTATATGTATACATTCTTGTCGGGCATAACTCTACGATACATCCACTTTGTGTGTTTTGCTGAATCACCATTTCGACTCGCTGCTAATGGAATGCTTTAAAGGCGTCAAGACATACTCTATGACCACTCTTCATACAAAATAAGGCTAGTACAGGTCGATGCATTGTATGTTTCAAAACAAAAAATTGATGTTGGTCATGTTTTACCACCCAGCCATCATTTACTTTCCTGAGTTCCGCAGCCCGTTAGCGAGAACATCACGAGTGCCATTAAATTTTCTCTGATGGTCACACGCTCGATTCCCTTGGGTGACCGCAACACATGTGTAACGACTGCTTTATTAGGCGCTGTTATCAACCTCCACATACACCGTTATCCTTTTCTTGTTGTTTCCCCAGTCTTTGCGAATTGCTTAAATACCGTGTCCTGTGTTGTGCTGCGAGTCTCTCATTGGTGACAAATGGATGTGAATTCCGTAAATGCGCAATTCTCTGATCATTTAGAGTTAACAACATTCTAAATAGCTGAATAGGTCGATATAGATTGCATAAGCAAACTGAGGGAGAGAGAGGGTGGGAGAAAAACAAATATAGGAAAATAAATAAAAATAGCGGAACAAAGAAAGTTATTTAGAAAGACGGCAAACATCCACGGGGTCGTAGAGGTCACAAGTATCACGTGGTAGACTTGGACTCAAGTTTTAAACACTTTGGAAGGGGCTGGAGGCAAGGCCAAGAAGGGAAAGTACTCGATTTAACTCTTAAGATGTCCATTTCTTGCTTGTTTAGAATGAAAAGCCGGGGGAGTGGACGAGAACACTGTGTTCGATTGTGTGGTGAGGTTTACAGTGTTGCACTATTTACGGTGTGTTCTACCTTGGCCAAAGCTTATGGAGGGGAGGTTCGAGTGATTACACTATGTGGCTTCCGCAAGGGGCGGCGGAGAACGTTCACGTATAATTTGGAATTTAGAACATGTAAACGATATTTGTTCAACCTCGTGCTGGATCAACCCACGGAGGAGACGACTCGCGACGCCTAACGAACTTGACGTCGAGGGAATCCAGACTTTGAGAAAGAGTCTTCGGTCCCTTATGGAGCCTCACTCGACTCTGAGTGTCAGCAATGCTCGATTTACTCCCTCAAAGTCCAGCTAAACCTGAGGACTGCGAATAAGAGCGGCGGCGGTACCTTTGATGTGTGCGTTCGTGTTTGGTGTCTTAAGTGTGCGTTTGCGGTGTGCGTCCGTGCGTGTGTGTGTGTGTGTGTGTGTGTGTGTGTTTGTGTTTGTATACGTAAACAGACATATATATATATATATATATATATATATATATATATATATATATATGTATATATATGTATATATATACATACACACACACACATATGAGTATATGTGTGTATATATATATTATATATATATATATATATATATATATATATATATATATTAAGCACTTATGCGTATGTATTTATGTGTGTGTGTGTGTGTGTGTGTGTGTGATATATATTATTTGTGTGTGTGTGTGTGTGTTTATATATATATATATATATATATATATATATATATATATATTATGTATATATATGTATATATATATATCTGTGTGTGTGTATTTATTTAATTATTCATTTATTGATTGATTTATACGCATATTTATGTAAGTATGTATGTATGTAGTTGCCATGACGATCACCGAAATCTTGAGATGTCGGTGCACTTTGTCCCGCAACAAAGCTATGCCCACGAAGCACCTAGTACGAGGATGAAAGGGGGGGGGGGGGGTTATACCCACCAACAGCGAGGGAGTCCTTGCAACGCCCTGTCTTATTGATCACTGTTTGGCCGGACGCTGCGCTACCTTCCCTGGCTGGGCGGGGGGGGGGGGGGGCTACTTTAGTGCTACTGGGTAGGGTTGTAACGTAGGGGAGGAGGGGAGGGGGGTGTAGCAGGGGTAGGGAGAAGCTGGCGAAGGGGACGGCCTGTAGTATTGCTATAGTATATCGTTGTAGTATGGTAATGCAATATATTATAGCAGTATCAGAAGAGGACTAATCGGAGAGAATAGGTGGGGTAAAATCTGAAGTTACCAAAACTCTGAGTCTGTCTGTAATATGGATAAAAAAGTGTGAGGAAGATCTTGCAAAGGAATTTGAATAAAGGCAAGGCAACTGATGAGTACGCAGATAGAGAACTAGTAGTAATCTCGCAGCACTTTGCGTATTGTAGAAATACGGCATTAGCCTAGTTCATTTAGCGTCACGCACAGACACACACAAACTTTAGGAAGACCTCCCATCTGATTGACGCAATGGATATATCTGTCCACGTCACTTTCCACATCATACTCCTTTCCTCCGAAGAACACCGAAGAAGGCGCTGTCGGAGAATTCACGATAAGGCAAGAAGTCCAATTAAAGAAAGGCCCGGAGGCTATGGTTCCTCGCGGAGTGGATGGGCGAGCAAGCGACCGGAGGGAGAGGCTCGCCCGCACGCCCAAATCTCGACCAGGATCTTATTGATTTGCCTTTGGGCGCCTCATTGCAGTACCCCATGCCCTGGCCCACCGGAGGGAGGGGTGGGGGTGGGGAGGCAAAACGAGGATATCTTCTAAGTTTTCGTTTTGCCACTATTCTCGATTTCATTCCGTTGTTCTATTGACACGATTCTCGGCGATTTTAATCCCTGATATAAAGGTAATTTTAATCCCTCGGATAAACTGGTTCCGGTTAGGTGTTGCTGCCATGTTTGTGCAACGTAATGGCAGCATTATGCACGTGGTATTTTCCAATCTCTCTTGTTTTTTTTTTTTGTCCTCCCCTCTGTTGTTTAGGGGCAGGGGGCACTGGACACCGCAATGAGACGCCCAAGGGATTTTGTGACACTGAGCCTCCTTCAGGTGATCACATGTAACAAGCGATATAATTGTAATTATAGCTAATCTGCAACGATGCCCTGGTGCTTAGTCCGTTGTTGCTGTTATCGTTTTCGTTTTTTTGTTTTTACACTTTATTTTGTTTTAGCTGTTAAAAAGATAATGATGATGATAGTAGTGATAATGATGATACTGATAATAATGATAGTGATGATAAAAGTAACAATAATAATGATTATTATTATCGTTACTATTATTGTTATTGGATGTGTGTGTGTGTGTGTGTGTGTGTGTGTGTGTGTGTGTGTGTGTGTGTGTGTGTGTGTGTGTGTGTGTCCATGTGTGCGCATGTGTGTATGTGCGTGAGTGTGTGTGTCTAACATAATCAACCATTTCCCCCATTCGTCCAATTCAAGATCGAATCCCCCACCTTCGTTTTTCCCCCTTAACCCCGGCCATTCCAAATCCGCCGCGGACTCACCTGCCGGAGCACGTGTCGCTGCGTCGATCCGAAGGGCGGGAGTTGAGGGGCATCGCGGGAGAGGGTGTGGGGGGGGAGGGGAGCGAAGAGGATGGGAAGCCCCTCGGGTCCCTGGGGAAGGATTAGAGCCTAGGGAGGGGGTTTGAGGGGGAGGTCGAGGGCGACGTATGGTGCGGTAATGCAACGAGAATGTGACTTCGATTTATTTCCGCATTTTTGGGACCACTGCCGCGCGCATACTTATATGTACTCTATATACTGTACACGGATAGATAGACTGGTAGACAGATATATGATCCTTATTATTGTCATCCATGAGAGAAAGTGATTATCTATTTAATTGTTTGATTGTTATTCGTTATATTTATCCAAGTAGACGTATACATAGGCAGAGGAATAGAGAAGTAAATCATCTTTATTTTTGGCCACCGTCTGCCTGGGAATTATTGTCCCATTTATCTATAATGCGTTGTCACACTGCCTCTGTTCGCACTGGCAAAAGAGTTCCCTCCGCGCCGACGTCTGCGCGAACCCCTTTACTCGGGCGCCGTGTGAAAGGCCGCGCCGGTTTTGATCGCGCCGATTTATCGCCGTTCTGTTGGTCCCTGGAAGCCTCAGACATATTACCGCCGCCCATTATTGGTCCCGTGGGAGGAGGGAGGGTGGGGGAGGGAGAAATGGAGGAAGGGAGGGTATGAAGGAATGTTTCCCTCTCTCTCTCTCTCTGTCTCTGTCTCGCCGTCTCTCTCTTTCTCTCTTCTCTTCTCTTCTCTTCTCTTCTCTTCTCTTCTCTTCTCTTCTCTTCTCTTCTCTTCTCTTCTCTTCTCTTCTCTTCTCTTCTCTTCTCTTCTCTTCTCTTCTCTTCTCTTCTCTTCTCCTCTCCTCTCCTCTCTCCTCTCCAATCCTTTCTTTTCCTTTCCTCTTCTCTTCTCTTCCCCCCCCTCTCCCCCCCTCCCTTCCTCTCTTCTCTCTTATCTGTCCCCTCTCTTTCAAAAGAGAGGGGAGAGCGCTCTAAAAAGGCTAGGCCAATATTATTGCGCTTAATCATTGTACTATTCTCTGTAAACTTGTCTTTGGCTAAACAAACTGTTTCAATTTCAATCTGCGCCGCCCATCCCCCCTTCCCTTCCGATCGCTCGCTGGCGCCGAAAGCAGCGCATCAGTGGCGTCGGGATCAACACAAAGACATTAAGGTCCGTCAAGGATCGCTGCTTTTGCCAGCGCCGCATCGACATCAGAGTCGATAACGGGGTCGTGATTAACGGCAAAGACAAAAAGAAAAAAAGGAAGAGGAAATAGGAGATAGGAGATAGGGAGAAGAGAGGAGAGAAAAGGAGAAATCTAAGGAAAAGGCCGTACCAGTGTGCGGCATCCTTCACATCTCTCCGCCGTTATCTCGGGCAGATAACCGACTGTTAACCGTAGGAAGTTCCCATGCCAGAGCGAGCGCTTTGACGGAATTCGACGCCGTCCCCTTAATGTCGCCGTAAAAAAGGGTGATTTTAGCCTCGCGTTCCAGCTCCTCCAGTCGGAATTGGCGTAAAACCGCATATTGATCAGTGTAAGGAGCTAGCTTCGTTATGTTTGTCTGAAGCGCTTTCTCGGGCAATCAAACGTGGCCACGACACAGCGCCTCGTGAGCAAGTAGCTCTAGTATTGATTACAACATGCGTCCCTGCAGCCATATTGATCACACGCGTTGCCATGGAGACACACTGTCGGAACGGATCGGTTTAAAATTCTCATAGATAGGATCGCACGCGATGGTTCGCGTCGTAATCGCCAGGTGAGACGACGGGAAAGCGGCCGAAGGAAATCCGCGACGACGCCTTCGCCGGGCGTCCTGGAGGGAGACAAGGCGAGTCGAGAAAGGGAGCGGGCGGCCGAGGCACTTCGAGCGAAAGCTGGGCTTGGGGATTTATTGGCTTGACTTCTGAGGGCGTCTTATAAGTTATGATGGATGCCTCCTCTCGGGGCCTCGGTGCCGTCAGATGTAGTGACGTCGGGGCAGAGGGGCTCGTACAGACGTCGCTATAAAAATATAGATTAAAAGCAAACACTGTAGGTTAAAGAAACATTTCAAAATGAAAACTTATCTAAACAGACTTGTTCCAGTAACTAACGTCTTTCTTCTCCCGTAACAGAGTGGGGAATCAACTCCAGGACCATCAGGAGAGAGCCAAGGGAAAGGTGAGCTGGCACTCGTTATGTTCTTTACTCTGTCAATAACCGATACATTCGTGTTGTACTCTTATTAAATATATAGATGAGATCATTTGAAAACACAGAAAAAATAGATCATGTTTAATGTTTATCTTAGACATAAAGTTCTTTGGAGTATTCAAATAAGTAGATCATATTTTTGGAAGTAGCAATCAAGAGATTTAGAGTTTTTTCGTGCCAAAAGTTTTCATGAGAATGAGGGAAGTTCATATTATGTATGTATGCATGCATGCCCGGGTTTCTTTGCGTGTTAAAGCGCCTGTCAAGCAGGCAGTGGCAGAATATCTGATAAGGGATGACGTATGATAATCACAGAATACTAGACTTCGAAGAAAAATGCATATTAAGAACTGTGGAGAATACAACACTGTGTATCGTAAATGATTATCTGTTACATGTAAGCACTAAGGCTTCATTAGAGATATATTCCGAGAGTAGATTACTAGAATATTTAACTTTGCCTCTTATTTCATGCATATATTGCCACAGCAAGGACTCTCGTACCTTCTTATGCCAGGGAAAAGCCGCAGTAAATAAGTGACCCTGTTTCATAAAATTCCTCGCGACAATTGATTTACGCGACGGCATGGGTACGTTTTCTGTGATGGATCCCTTCCCCGCTGACGCTTTCCGCTCTCTTATTGCAGAGGTGACGAGGCTGCCGCAAGAGGAGCAGGAGAACACCCGGGAATCGCCAGGCTCAGGTGAGTGGCGACGCAGCCCCTCGAGGCGCCCCGGGGACCGTCTCGCGGTGGGCGGCGGCTGTGGCGGCTGCGGCGGCGTCAGCGCTTCTTCCTCTCACGCCCAAGCCCTCGATGGGCGGCCCGCGACCGGCCCCGCCCGCTGGCAAGGCGGTCCCTGGCCGGACTGGCCTCTCGTTCTTCAGTGTAAATATCATACATTCATGTATCTGATATTACGAGTCTTTTGTAATATGAAATAATGACATGGATCGAAATTCAATATACAAGAATTGTTAAACAATTTTTTGTTCAGACTAAATTATTTTAGCATTCAGTTGCCATACGACTACCTCACAAGTAAATATACAAAGCATTATTATAGATATTTTATGTACAAGACATTTTGACATTTGTTTCCAATCTGAAAAACTGGTCCTAAGATGCTTGTTTGGATAGCATTACCATGTTACTGTATAGCCCAACCCTATGTACCCACTGTCTGTCTCTCAGCCATGAATCATAAGTGTCACATTAGTGTAGATTCCATTAAGCACCAGAGCTCATCATAAGCCCTCAAATGTAACCAAAATTTTGATGCCTTTGTCGGACCAAATTCCCCTTAGCAATATCACGCACTTTTCCGAGGCCCGAATGTTGCTTTACAGTAAAGATCCATGTTGCATTCCTTGTTGTAAAGAGGTGTTTGGTCCGACAAGACTGTGGAGTCTATCAGATATAATGTGAGGAAACCAACATAAACTAAATATGACCTACACATACATACTTACATAGTTACATGCTTTGTCTTCGGCTGGGTCTAATTCTCTAAGCTAGTGAAAAACTCCTGATTAAATTTATCCGAGTGCATTTCCTTTAACAGAAGGTCGTTGAGTTTGTTATTTGTTTGTGAAAGAAATTCTAAAGTAAATAAGTCAATTTTAAGAACAGAAGCAACGTACCTACGAAAGGAAATGCACGTCTGTAACCAAAAACGTCTGTAAACATCTTTATCGACGCAATAAGTTTTATTTTCCCACCAGAAAATGATCCTTATTGAGACTTCACCTAAGGTCGCTTATTCTGGCACATGTTGGGACCCTGCTGGTACTGTCCTCTCTGCTCTTGGTATGATATAAGTAGCGCCGGCGATAGTGAGTGCAGTTTCCAAACCCTTGAAACACGAGTGTGAACAAGCACTTTGGAAAGAGGAGACTTACGACTTTGGTCCAAAAACGAGACTTGGGATTAAGATGAAGACACTTGTCACTTGCTGTCGCGGCCAGTCGAGTAGACGTTACGTGTTAACAGGAGTTTAGAATGCTATTCGCCCACTGACGATTTATATATATCTA
>NC_051394.1:16262258-16267258 GCF_015228065.2 Penaeus monodon
TTATTATTTTTTGTTATTATTAGCAGTAGTTGTAGTAGTAGTATCAACCATAATTATCATTATTATTATTGTTGTTATTCTTATTCTTCTTATTATTATCATTATTCTTATCATCATCATCATCATCATCATCATCATCATCATCATCATCATCATCATCATCATCATCATCATCATCATCATCTTCATATCCATTATTATTATCATTATTATCATTATTGTCATAATTTTTATCAATATTATCATTATTATTATTATTATTATTAATATTATTATTATTATTATTATTATCATCATCATCATCATTATCATGATCATCATCGTCATCATCATGATCATTTTTATTATCATTGTTATTTTATTTTATTATTATTATTATTATTATTATTATTATTATTATTATTATCATGATATCATGATCATCATCCTTATCATTACTGTTGTTATTATTAATACCGTTATCATTATCATCACCGCCATTATTGGCATGTATTTCATCATCATCTTTATCATCATCATCATCATTACCTTCGTCACTGTCACTTCTAGTATATATATTATTAATTTTCTCTCGTTATTGTGTTTATTTCATTGTTGTTGATATAAATGTTGCTTCATTCTTATATCAGATCTTATTGATAATTATGATTAAAAACATTTTGCTAGCCTCTTTTTTAATTTGAGCTTAGAAATGTTCATTTTCAAAAGTCGTAGTTGGAATTGTGTTTGATTTTTTTTTATTTGTTGTCATCATTATTAGTTTCAATATTTCCATAATCTATTGGTCTTCATTGGTTTCCTTGGCTACTGATTTTACACTAGCAAATTATTTATTTTTTTTTAATTTTTTTTTCAGTTTCGGTTTGAATTCCCAGTTCCCCTTCTTTCGTTGACATCATCTCCCTCTCTTCCTTCCGCCATTCCTCTTTTATCACTCGTTGCCTTTGCCTTCAGCTCTGTTCGTGTTTCATGCTAGTTCCCTAGTGAGTTATGTGAGGCGTTGTAGAGGGCATAGAAGGTATACCATCCTGGGCTGACCCGGTCTCTGTGTTCCAGGCAACGCGCCGGAGTGGACGACCCACACCTACGACTCTGACGACCAACTCGCCGTCGCCATCCACCCGGCGATCAAGTCCACGTCTCAGCCGCCGCCGCCGCCGCCGCCGCCGCCCGCCACCGACATGGACCAGCTCTACTACACCAAGAACCTTCTGGAGGCCGCCATGCTCAAGAACCCGTACGAGGCTCTCAAAAACGACAAGCACCTGCACGGCTCGATCCTGCTGGCGTCGCTGAGGGCGCCTCTCAAGTTTGGGCTGCACGGCGTGTACGAGAGAGAGGGCGAGAGAGAGGTGGCGGACACGTCGCCCCATTCGCCCCACACCTCCTCGCCGCAGAAGCCCACGCAGTCCTCGCCCACGTCGAACTCCCCGAGCAGCGGCGGGGGCGGCAGCGGGGGCGGCAACAACAACAAGGTTTCAGTGCCTATCATGAGCTACTGCATCCAGGACAACGGCTTCAAGTGCTCTAAGTGCTTCCAGACCTTCACGCACCCGTCCAACTTCCACCGGCACTACATCACCGTGCACACGGACCGGCGGGCCCACAAGTGCCATGTCTGCGGCAAAGAGTTTAAGCGCAAAGACAACATGATGTCTCACATCCGCTCGGTGCACCGGCCCGGCAAGGAGGGCCACTCCATCTTCAGAGAGGTGTCGTCGGTGTCGCCGAGCCTCCCGAGGGAGGTCCCGCACCTACAGGAGCAGTTAATGCAACAGATGCAGCAAGTTGACAAAGTCTAGAGCTTCCAAGTGATCGCCTCGGTCACGCCCGACAATCACCATTCCGGTGACTCCAGACGCGAGCTGGAAATCCGCTGACTAAGTCAGCATCGGTCAGAATGGCCGCAATCTCATTCTCATGTGCAATGTTAAGGTTGATAGCCTGTAGACTTCCCCGATGACGCGGTGACAAATCCCACACTGTGTTCTGTGATGACTAGCATATCCCTTACCTGGGCGACCAGGCTCCTGCGGGCCGGCCGCGCCCCCGGGCGGGCTTCCCGAGGACGTCGGGCCAAGTAACTGTGTGTGTGAGAGGCCTTAATGTGTGCCTTGTGCTGCCCAGGGGGGGTCCCTGGTCGCCACCCGGGGGCCCCCTCTGCTACGCTAGATGAACCTGCTGTGTTAGTTTTCAAGTTTACCGGTTGTATTATGTTAGTGATTTTAAGAATTCTTTAGAGAAGTGCAATATAGTGCATTATAGATTATTTATAGACAATTTCACGTTACTTAAGCATGACATTATATTTAAGAGGTACTTTATAAAGGTGTCCCGCTGCCCAAAGGCAGTGATCATGCGCGTGCGCGCGCGTACGCCGAGGCTGGTCACCGCGTCAAGCCTTCACTGCCAAGACTCGTGGAAATGCCGCTCCTTGCTCGCGAAGCCGATCCTTCCGCGCCGGAAGCGCTGCCGTAGACTTCCAGGCCGCTCGTTTCAACGCCTGGAGTGCGCTGAGCGAGGCGCTTCCCGATGGGTATTTGTACATGGTAGCTTACAAGTACCCACCTGTGTGTGTGTGTGTGTGTGTGTGTGTGTGTGTAGACAGATAGATAGATAGATAGATAGATAGATAGATAGATATAGATATATATACATATATATACATGTATATACACACACACAAACAAATATGTGTGTATATATATGTGTATGTATATATATATATATATATATATATATATATATATATATATATATATATATATATATTTATATATATATTATTTATTTTATATTTATGTGTATTATATATATATATTATTATATATATATATATATAATATATATATATATATATATGTGTGTGTGTGTGTGTGTGTGTGTGTGGTGTGTATTGTGTGTGTGTGTGTGTGTGTGTGTGTGTGTGTGTGTGTGTGTGTTTGTATACGCATTCATACCTAAATAGATGCACACATAATTATACATGCATGCATACATACTCTCATACGTACATACATACATACATACATACATACATACACATACACATACATACATATATATACATAAACATGCATACATATATATAGATATAGATATAGATATATATATATATATATATATATATATATATATATATATATATATATATAAATATATAATATATATTTTTAATATACATACATACATACATACACATACACACATACATACTTACATAGCTCTGTGTGTGTGTGTGTGTGTGTGTGTGTGTGTGTGTTGTGTGTGTGTGTGTGTGTGTGTGTGTGTGTGTGTGGTGTGTGTGTGTGTGTGTGTGTGTGTGTGTGTGTGTGTGTGTGTGTGTGTGTGTGTGTGTGTGTGTGTGTGTGTGTGTGTGCATGCATACTCACACACAAAAGGCGCTAGAGCTCATGCATTTGTGCAAACGAATAATTTATACCTTTGTATAGTACATACCCAGTGCTGCACATCGAATCCTTTGAAGTCATGACATCAAGTTTCATTCAGTTAACTAGTTTACGATCAGTTCAGCCAGAACGTTGATATGCCTCGGCGTGCTCAATCATTCATGCATGATCCATATCCTAAAGGAAGGAACGATATACCTAAACCAAAGTGCTTTGAAATCCTGGTGAAGAAAATTTTAGAAACTACTCTGCACCCGGCGCCTTCAAGTCAAGGGTGACTGACGTTGCTCAGCGTCTTGGCCAACGGAATCCATAGTATCGAAAGTGGACAAGGAAAGGCAAGGCATCGGGTCCTACTCGTTCATACCCCAGTGAAAAAAAACATGAATATATCAATTAAAGTTCATCCAATGACGTCACCAGATCTCGTAAGGAGGTTATACCTAACTCAGACCAAGTTTCTGTTCGTGATAGAAATATGCATTTATTAAGTTTCAGATCTTTTTCTTTCTTTCTTTCTTTCTCACTTTTATCTTTTCGTATGTAAACTAAGTTTGATTATGTACATAGTATCCTTTTTTCTTCTTTATCATCATCACAATTTTTGTCATCATTTATTATAATGTTTATGCAGTGTGAGCGTGATTTTTTGTGTTGTGTTTTCGACCAAAGTTAGTGTGGTAATATATTTTGTTCTTTTTATCGCCATGCATTGAAGGTCAGAATAGTACATTTGTTAATATATAATTGACAGTATGACTGATTACAAAAAACCAAATGCATTTACTGAGAAGTGATACTATTGTGACTTTGGCATGGAATTACGGCTTGAGGGTACTTTAGTAGTAAATATATTCTGGAATACAAATCGTGAACATTTTACGTCAGGTTCTGTATTTATGTAAGATAGGCCACTCCATCCTTCACGTTACTTTCGTCTCCTCGGTCTGCCACTGGATCCTTCAGGACTGAGAAACGAAACTCGAATGTGCACTAAACAATAAACTCTCTATCTCGCGAGTGAGCGGAAACCAGAAGGGATTCACCGAAGGTCCTTGAGTCCCGCCGTTCGAGCCAACAGGTCATGAGAGGTTGCATTTTGTTGGCGTAGTTTAGGGCGTGGAATCCGGCGTAGGGCGTTGGCTGGAACTGCGTCGGGCCGGGACCTTCAATCTGTCTATAGGAAGCTTTAAGTGAGCTTATAATTTTTATTATTGAGAAATACTGTAAAGAGAGAAGTTATATCAGAGTAATATATTGAATAATATATTGACATTATTTATTTGTAAGTTTACACAAAGCTACACTCTTTTTTATGAGGACAAGAACATCCTCGGGCGCTTTCTTTAAGAGGCTATAAACGTGCGTATAAGTTAATGGTCGAAACATGTTCATTTCGGCTGGTTTTTCCGACCCGCCCCTCTCAAGGGGACCCGCTCTCTGGGCGTCAAAGGGTGAGGGGAAGCTGCAATTGGACGAATCATTCGTTAGTGCTGTTGTTATTCAAATTCGTCGAACCAAACACTGTAAATCTAGTTAAAATGAAATGAGTCGACTTAGATAACAATGGAGCAAAACAGAAAAAAAAAC
>NC_051394.1:16274758-16277258 GCF_015228065.2 Penaeus monodon
AGTAATAATGAAAATGATAATAATAATGATAATTATGATAAGGATGTTTATGATATTATTATTGATAATGGTAATCATATGAAATATTAATTAATATTATTATTATTTTATCATTAATTTTACTGGTATGTTTATTATTATAATAATTATTATTATTATTACTGTTACTATTATTACTATCATAATCATTATGATTATAATAACAACAAAAAATATAATAATAATAATAATAATAATAATAATAATAATGATAAGGGTAATAATGACAATACTATTGATGATGATAATGATAATAATAGTGACAATAATGACAATAGTAATAATAATAGTAATAATGATATTAATGATTATGCTAATAATAATAACCATTATTGTAATAATGACCATATAGTAATGATAATAAGAATGATGATGATGATGATGATAATAATAATAATGATAATAATAATGATAATGATAATAATAATGATATTAATACAATAATAATCCGCCACAGCAGAATAATCCGCATCATAGTCTAGGCTTATTTTACACCGCATACCACCCTGCCGCAGCGGCTGGAGCGTTACTTGTAGGCAATCGAGGTGAAATTCCTTGCCCAGGGGAACAGCGCGCCGGCCAGTGACTCGAACTCAAATTGTCGTGACAGTCTCTGCGTTCTAACCACTCGGCCACCACGGCCTCTAATAATGATAATATTAATGATGGTAATAATAATGATGGTATTCTTGATAATAATAAGAATAACGGTGATTTAAATAATAGTGATAATGATAATAATGATAATAGCAACAACAATGTTAATTAATAATGATAACAACAACAACAATAAAAAGAGGAAGAATAAGAAGAATAAAAGTCATCATAATAATAATGATAATTACAATAATAACAATAATTATTATAATAATAATAATAATAATAATATTATTATTATTATTATTATTATTACTATTAATAATAATAATAATAATATTATTATTATTATTATTATTATTATTATACTGATACTAATAATAATGATAATAATAATAAATATGATAAATAATAATAAAAGCAACAACAATAATAATTATAATAATAAAAATGATTATTAGGATAATAACGATAATAATGATTATCATAAAATAACAATTGTAGTAATATATGAATATAAATAATATGAATAGTAATGATACTACTACTAATAATAATAATATAAATATTAATGATATAAATGGTAATAAACATAATGATGATAATGATATATTAATTATAATAATAATGATGATGATGAAGATGATAATGATAATGATAATAATAATAATATTAATAATAATAATAATACCACTACTATAGTAATAATGATAATGACAGTAATGATAATAATAATAATAATAATTATTATTATTATTATTATTATTATTATTATTATTATTATTATTATAGAATTGTAATGATATTATAATAATAAACAATAATAATGATGATAATAAAATAGCAATAATAATAATAATAATAACAATAATAATAATAATAATAATAATAATAACAATAATAATAATAATAATAATAACAGCAACAACAACAACAACAACAATTATAATAGCAATAATAATAGTAGTAGAAATGATATTGATAGTAATAAAGTAATGATAATAATCATATCATAATAATATTGGTGAAAATAGTAATAACATTTAATTGTTTAATAGCAAAAATATTAATAATGACAATAAAAAAGAAAATTATACTAATGATAATAGTAATAATTATGATAATGATAATTATGATGATAATAATAACAATACTGCTGCTAATAATAATGATAATGATCAGGGATTATGTTAATGATGGTGAGGAAAAAAGCGATAATGATAATAATAATAATTATTATTATTATTATTATTATTATCATTATCATTATTATTATTATTATTATAATTATTATTGTTGTTGTTATTATTATTGTTATGATAATAGTAATGATAATAACAATAATAATAATAATGATAATGATAATAATAACAATTGTAATGAAAGCACTAATAATGATCGTAATAATAATTATAATAAGAAGGATGATTATAATGATAATAATTATAATAACAATAACAATAGTAATAGTAGTTGTAGCAGTAATAATAATAATAATAATAATAATAATAATAATGATAACAATGATGATAATAATAATTGAAATAGTAACTATAATGATAATAAGGATAAGAATAATAAAAAAAGGAAAATGATGAAGATAATAATAATGACAATGCTGATATAATGATAATTACAATACCTTTTCCTGATAATGAAGATGATATCAGTCATTGTTTTTATCATTATGGTTAATATTACTATTATGATGATGATGATGGTAATGGAAATGCTTTTAAAGATTGTTGCTGGTAGAGGTATCAATACCATCAGCATTATTTTTATCAGTGTTATCATCATTATCATCATTACAGTGAGGAGGGTTGATACCGAAACATTAAAGAACAAATTGTTCCCTGGAATG
>NC_051394.1:16299758-16302258 GCF_015228065.2 Penaeus monodon
TGCAGATGTGTTTCAAGACTGACGGCCGGTTTGTTTAGAATTGTGCGAGGCAATAATGCGGACATGCGTATGCAGAGAAGCAAATGCATATCTGTTTCTCTATCTGATAGATATACTTTCATCTATCTGTAGGGTAGATATACGTGTCTAGATAGATATGTATTTATTTCTGTGAATATGCATGTCCGCGTAATGAAATTTCACCGAGTCGGGCCTCGTACAATTTTAACAAACCGGCCGATAGACAAGCGGGTTTGGGAATAACATGGGTGAGCCAAGGAAGGGCATCCAGAAATGGTACGCATTTTAGTTTGATCAAAGGTCATGAGATATTTAAGTTTGCAGTAGATATATTAACCTGACAACGATAATGCGGCCTGTGGTAATCAAGGAAAGGTTATATTTTGCTCTTGCCAGTATCAGTATCTTGCAGGTAAATAAACAGCTGTGATGATTTCAAACAGTTACGAAAGAATTACACAACTAAAACATTTCGAAAGTTGTCGGTTCTCTAATGAGTCAAAGTGTGGTATTGTATATCTATACTTAATAAAAACAGAAAGAAAAGATAATAGCTGATACGAAAGTAATGGAAGGCATGGAAAAAATACATAAAAATCTAATCTGATTAAACACTATCCATTATGTTCCTGGAGTACAGTAATAACAGGTAATGAATTGAGAGGAATAAAAGGAGAAATGAAGAGGAACTAATACTTAAAAATTACCTTTACAAAGTAAATTTTGAATAGAAAACATACAAAGGATCTCCCTCTGGCGTTGTAAACTTACATTGCATTATACCAGATAACAGTACATATCTGGAAGATTCCTATAGATCACGGCATATCTCGTATTACTGCATCGCCAAGGGAACTTTTTTATCACTGGCGATCAGTTATCAAGAAGTCTGTGGTACAAATTCTGCTTTCGCAGGTCAAGTAACCCGGTAATAATAACGACAATGATAATATTAACAACAAAATTAATAATAGCTACGGACAGTAATGATAACAATAACAAAGTGATAATAAAGGATTCTGTCAATAGCAATAGCAATACTGGCGATAATGAATTACAGTGATAATAAAGATAATGAATATCATAACAATAATGATGATCAGAACAGTAATAGTGATGACAAACAACTATAATAAATATTCGAAATCTCAGGGGAAATGCATTTGATAATAACAGGGGACAGTGATTATGATGCAGCAATGCAATTATAGGGAATAATGATAGCAAAATTAGTTATATGATACTGAAATGTAACAATGTTGATAAATCCAGTAATGCCATATAGTAACTAAACATAATGACTAGATTATCATTATTGTTATTGACTTAGACCACAGGGAGTAACAGATGATTCAAGTAAAGAAAAGTCGAATTTATGAATAAACATAGCCATATCAAAAAAAGAGAGAAAAAAATGGATCATATTTAAAAAGTACAGAACGTAAGCGTACACATAGAACATTTGTGTTGGTATTTCCTACTTGGATTTGTACACACTGTAAGCAAACTACTTCAGAGCTAAAATATTAAGATTATAACCAATATTTGTATAAAAGTAACAAATCACACAAAAAATAATAATTTCTGTCAATTCCATTCCCATTTAGCGTATTGGTGTCGAAGATGGTTGGAAATAATGGTATTATACCGACCAATAACAGGCTTTCCTGCGCTGAAGAATTAGCGATTGCATGTTCAAGTGTAAGTAGATAATGCGACTTATTTAAAATTAGCTTTAGGTTTAACCAAAAGTACTGGATTAACAACACACTGCAAAGTTTATAACTATGCAAAAATGGATTGCGATACGTCATGTCAATATTTTCAACTACGGTATAAGTTTAAACGACTCAGATATCTAAGAGAAAAACGTAAACACTCGTTAGGATTAACAACATGGAAATAAGGCTGTTTGAATGTTTGTCTCGTTGCGTGTGAGTAGTTTCTCTGCAGTATTAATTTAGATTGAAAAATAAAAAAATCAAACTTATGAGTGACAGCATATCCAAGAAAGAATCTCTAAAATTCCCTTCAGCGGTAAAGCTCATGTGTAGAAAAGACAGGTTTAACACTAATGCGTTTAAGAATCGTAAAGGAAGCCTATAATTACTAATATCATTCTTATTATTACCGTACCCTGATACTCAATATCAATGTTATCATGATGTGATTTTAATTTCATTATTATCATGATATTTATCATATTCATCGTTGTTATTATTATCATCATCGCTGTTAATATCATTATTATCATTAACATCAATAGTAATTGTAATAGTAATACTAGTTCATTGTCGTTATCATCGTTATCATCATTATCATTCTCCTCATCCTCATCTCCCTCCCCTATCATCATCAGCTTCAGCAACATCATCATCTCATCATCATCATCATCATCATCATCATCATCATCATCATCATCATCATCATCATCATCATTATCATCATTATAATTATTTACTAAATTAGTAAATTCAAT
>NC_051394.1:16312258-16317258 GCF_015228065.2 Penaeus monodon
TATGGCGGGGTGGGTGTGTTTTGAGTATTAGAGTAATGCGGGGATTAATTAATGATAATAGTAATGCAAACATTGACCATAGAGATGATGATAATAGTAATGATAGTAATAACAGCAGTGATGATAATAATGATATTAACACTGATAATAATAATGACAATAATAAATAATAGGAATAATAATGATAATTATAATGATAATAACAATAATCATAGTAAGAGTGATAATATTATCAATTGAAAGAATGATGATAATAATAATTGTAATAACAATAATAATAACAATAATAATAACAATAATAATAATAATAATGATAATGGTAATAATAATAATGATAATAATAATCATTATTATTATTATTTACTGAATGATTAATAATATTAATCAATAATAATAATTTTTATTCCATTTGTTCCAATGGGTTATTCTTGGTACGACAGGCTGTTTGTTTCATTTTGCTTCTAAATTACCCCCTGTGTGCAAGGAATGGCCGGGGCTATAATCCACTGGCGGTGCGCGGGGACTGAACGCGGGTCAGCGAGATTGCCAGACGAGACCGTTAACACTGCACCACATACAAAAATAATTATAACAACAACAATAATAATGTTCATGTTGATGATTATAATGATAATGATAAAGATAATAATAATGATAACAATAATGATATTAATGATGATGATGATAATGATAATAACAATAATGATAATAAGAAAATAATGATAACAGTAATAACAGTGATAATGATGATGATTATGATAATGATAATAATAATTATAATAATAATAATAATATTAATAATAATAATAATAATAATAATGAAAAGAATGATAATAATAATAATAATAATAATGATAGTAATAATAATGATAATGATAGTGATAAGGATTATGATAATGGTGATAATAGTAATAACAATAATAATAATGATAGCAATGATGATGATGATGATGATGATGATGATGATGATGATGATGATGATGATGATGATGATGATGATGATGATGATGATGATGATGATGATGATGATGATGATAATAATAATAATAACAATAATAATAATAACAATAATAATATCAATAATGATATTAATATTAATTATAATAATAATAATATCAATAATAATAATAATGATAATAATAATAATAATGATAATGATGATAATAATGATAATAAGGATAATTATAATAATAATGATAATGATAATGAGAGTGATAATGATAAATGATACATTGTTAAAAATAATGAAAATGATATTAATAACAACAATAATGATTATAACATCAATAACGCTGATACTACAGTTATAGTTCTGATGAAATTATAGTGGCAGTCACACTAATAATGAATATTGCAACAGTAATCATAACAACAACAGCAATATCAACCCAATCCCAGGCGCATTTTAGCTACAAATCTTGATTTTGCTAGAAGCTCAGCCTCTGCAGCTTGATCAACCACTAGGCTAATTAATGAACTGATATCAAGATGTTAAAAAGTTGATATTGGAAAAGGTCACCAGGATAATTAATTACTGATATCAAGGTGTTAAAAGGTCGATATTGGAAAAGGTCACCAGGATAATTAATTACTGATATCAAGGTGTTAAAAAGTTGATATTGGATAAGGTCACCAGGACGTGCTTTCGGGAAATAGGTTTTACCCAATTTCACTGATTAATTAGTTATTCTCTCATTAACGACAGGGTGTTGGTATATTAGTATAAATAGATATTTTGATTGGTATAGGCATATATGGATATAGATTATATAAATATAGATATAGATAATGATATAGATATAGATGAAGATAAAGATAGAAATATAGATACGGATATATAGATAGATAGTGAGATAGATAGATAGATAGATAGATATGAATATACAGATACTTTCATATATGTGTGTACATATATGCCCATATGAAGATAGTTAGATAGATGGATAGAGATATACGAGTAGATACAGATAGATATAGATATACGAGTAGATACAGATAGATATAGATATATATAGATATAGTTACATATGGACAGATAGGTAGGCAGATATTACCAGATTGACAATCAATCAAAAATATAAACAAATAGACAGATTGATAGACAGCGTCATTCATTACCGTCCTACGAACTACAACTTATCGAGTGTAGAACCGCCTGCTTGGTCCCTCGCAGGGTGAAGAGCGTGGGCGGCGAGCGGCCCCGGAAACGCGACTGGGAGGGCGTGAACCGCGCCATGGAGGAGGCGAAGCGGCAGCAGGAGGAGGCGATGGTGAGCGCAATCATCGCCCGGGTGAAGCTGGAGTGCGCTATGGAGGGCGAGGACTGCTCCAGACGGGGCTACCAGAAGCACTGAGGAGCCGCCGCCGCCGCCGCCGCCGTCGCCGCCGCCGCCGTCGCCGCTCGAGCCCCGGAGCTCCTGAACAAGTGATATATGTAGCTACGTCGACAAATCAGGATGTGTGTGTGTGTGCGTTCGAGTACAAGTGAGCGTGACTGCGCGCGTGGATGCAGTCGTGGATGCAGAGACGAGAATTACAATAAGAAAGTGATGTTAAATCGTAAGAAAAGTATACTAAGACCACAGTGGAAAAAAAGCTGTTCAGATGGAAATGAACAAGACGAGTGATAGTGAAATTTCCTTTGAGGAAAAAAAACGAACAAAATGGCGATTGAAAAGCAAAAGCAATTGCCGGAGGCGAAAACGACGAAAAGACGCAGCCAACGGCAGTGTAAGTTGTTCTGACGTACAACGGACGACGAAACGCACAACGTCTCTAAAGGATCGCCGGGCGGGGGGGAGGCAGCGCCAGGCGGGGCAGGCAGCTCGCTCCTGCGGGAGGCCTCGGGCTAACGAGCCAGTGGCACCCTCGGCGGCACCCTCTGCTGGCCTCTGCTGGCACTGTCTGGAGGCGCTATCCTTGGCGGGTCCGAACCCTAGCACGAAACGTGACCAGAACACAACGAAGTCCGCGGGAGCAGCAGGGAGGACTAAAAGCCGACACTTGGATACACACACGCTCTCTCTCTCTCTCTCTCTCTCTCTCTCTCTCTCTCTCTCTCTCTCTCTCTCTCTCTCTCTCTCTCTCTCTCTCTCTCTCTCTCTCTCTCTCTCTCTCTCTCTCTCTCTCGTTATTTGTGTGTCTGTGAGTATATGCACATACACACGCACACGCACGCACACACACCACACACACACACACACACACACACACACACACACACACACACACACACACACACACACACACACACACACACACACACACACACACACACACACACACACAACACTACCACAGCTACTAATATCACGACCATCACAGCACTATTAATATCATCGCTTTCATCTTCACGGTAGTTACATATCTTCAAACTATCTTGATTATTTTCATGATACTTGGTTATCTCAAATCATATATCTAAATTTCATATATAAGCATATTTCTTTTATAAGCTTATGATAATGGGTGTGAGTAAAAGCAATTGTTTATTATCCTTAGGAATATCTAAAGCGAGTCGATTAGCTATCTAGCCTCTTGTTCGAAACATGTCGTTGATTTGGTAAGCTGTGGACGTCTTTGGTGATTTGTCTTTCTATTGACAAATGAATTCCTGCCCTCTCTCATCTCATCCTACATATACTGTATGAATATATATATATATATATATATATATATATATATATATATATATATATATATATGTGTGTGTGTGTGTGTGTGTGTGTGTGTGTGTGTGTGTGTGTGTGGTGTGTGTGTTTGTGTTGTGTTGTGTGTGTGTGTGCATATATATGTATGTATATGTATATTATATATATATATATATATATATATATATATATATATATTTATATTATAATATATATATATATATATATATATATATATAATATGTAGACTGTAAATTAACTAGATTTCCCTATGATACACATATATCAAGTACGACGCACATGGTAACTCGTACAAAAATATGTTCCACGAACATGTGCTAAACATTTTTAAGGCAATCAGCGTGGTTAAAATACCTAGCAAAAATCTCCCTCTACCTGATGGACCAGAGAGTATTTTCATGTATATACGGAATGCCAAAGAAAACTTGCTTCTTTCCATTGGTACAAAACGAGTTGATGGAAATGGTCTTTGCAGCTGAAATATAGTTGGCTCCAGAACTTGAGACCTTTTTCTATATTTTGATTCAAATCAGATTCGCTTTTACTAAAAGAGTTCTTTAGAAATGTGAACTTGTAAAAACGTTAGAATTCTCTCTCTCTCTCTCTCTCTCTCTCTCTCTCTCTCTCTCTCTCTTCTTCTTCTTCTTCTTCTTCTCTCTTCTTCTTCTTTTTCTTTCTCACTCTTTCAATCTGTCTCTATATATCTATCGATCAATGTCACTCACTCACTTACCCATTCCTTCTCACACACACACGATCCAAGAGTTAAGAATCCCTTGCCTCATGACCTGCCACTGCCTGGCGCCTGCCCACGCGTGGCGCCCGCCTCTGCCTCCTATCGTCCGGAAAGCGTTCATAATACCCAACAAACAGTATTCTTAAGTATCGCAAGAAGTGTAGATGAAAGAGTTCTTAACCGTCATAATACCTCAAAAAACTTCGTTATATTCACTAGTAAACCTCCGCCACGCGAGGCTCAAGACCAGAAGCGGAAGGGCCCGAGACGGCCCCGTCGGATTGAGGCGTCGCATCACGCCGAAGGAAGTGTCGCGGCGTCCCGGCGCAGAGCGAGAGGCGCCGTTTTGGACGTGACGAAGGTGCAGAACCTGCGTTCGGGTACACAGGCTTTGCAGAACCCGCGCTCGAGCACACAGGCCTTGGAAACCCGCGCTCGGGCACACAGGTCTTGCAGAACCCCGCGCTCGAGTACACAGGCCTTGCAGAATCCACGCTCGGGCACACAGGTCTTGCAGGACGTGCGTTCGAGCACTCAGGCCTTGGCGCTCCACTCTCCTCCCGCGGGTGCCGGCGGCCAGGAGGGGAAGCCGC
>NC_051394.1:16334758-16337258 GCF_015228065.2 Penaeus monodon
TTTATTCTACAAATTCTCTCTTCAAATGAAAGGGGGCTTTTCTGGTCACTACATATTTGACTGTTCCCATTTTCTTCCTTCAAGATAAGAGATAGATAAACATAGTTGTATACATACACACACACACACACACACACACACACACACACACACACACACACACACACACACACACATATATATATATATATATATATATATATATATATATATATATATATATATATATATATATATATTGTATGCATATTAAATCCATTAACTGATCATCATAACGAATACTTTCACTCTTGCCATATATCAGATGACAAGCAAACCGGCAACGAGTATAAACTTTATCGACAAAATTAAACTGAACGATAGATACCGAAGATGACTTTTAGAAAAGAAAAATAGTGTTATACTTACGGACATATAATGGAATATAAGAATCGTAGTTACTCGTAGAAGACAAAATTCAGGATCACGTTTGTTTTAGCAGTACGTCAACTCCAAAGTCTGCTGAATATTAGCAAATGTAATGGATATCAATAGAGCCATTTACACTATCTAGACAATGGAATCCTCACGTTAAAGCCTGTACCCATTAGCACCTGTCAATACCACGATTTGGGAACACTAACCTACCAGTCACCTTTGTAAACACATCGAGACCTGACTTCGACACAGGGAGTCTACGCTGAGGTTTCTAGGCAGACTTGAGATGTTGGCCCCAAGTAAGTGAAGAAAAAGACGGTAGGAAAAAATATGATAATGAATATAAAGACTGTTAAGATATAGTAAGAAAACAATTATTATAATGTTGATAATAATTATAATGAAGACATTATTATTAAGAGTAATGATAATGATAGTAATAATGATGACAATAATGATGATATTGATGATGATACTGATAATGATAATGATAATGATAATAATAATGATAATGATAATAATGATGATGATGACTTTGATGATGGTAATGATCATAAAGACAGTAATGATATAGTAAGAAAATTATTATAATGATGGTAATGATTATGAAGACATTATTATTAACAGCAATGATACTGATAATGATGATAATAATGATGATAATGATAATGATAATAATAATGGTAATAATAATAATAATGATAATGATGATGATAATGATGATGATGATGATGATGATGATGATGGTAATGATGGTAAGGATAACAGTAATAATAATAATGATGATGATAATAATAATATTATTATTATTATTATTATTATATAAATAATACTAACAATAATGATAATAATCATCATCATACTAATAATACATTAATAACATTATAAGCCATTTCTTTATTTTTAAAAACTTACAAACTTAGAAAAGCATACAATTTCGTAAAATATTATCATATATAAAAATTATATGCGACGTGTGTGTGCCAAGTTCTGTGTATATGAGAACATATACAGTACAATACAGAATGTTTGTGTATGTATGTGCATGTGTTCGCATATGACTGGTTTTTTTTTGTGTGTGTGCATTTGCATGTGTGTATGTGTGGGTATGTATGTGTGCTTATGCATGTGTGTGTTTGTGTACGTAAATGTGTATGTTCGTTTGTGCGTGCATGGCGTTTTAGATCGTGAGCACGGCGATCATCTCGTCCCAGCGGTCGTCGTCGTTCCCCTCGTTCCCCTCGTCCTCGCTGGCGTCGTCGGCGTCGGAGGACACGGGCGAGAAGTCGGGAAGGATGTCCTTCACCAGGAACCGAAGGCGCGAGCTCACTGTGTCCCTTCCGCGCCTCAGCCTCCTTCCCGTGACGTAGGTCCTCCATCTGCGCACGGATTCTGCCAGGAGCTTCCTGCAAAGACGGACACTTGCTAGGAGAAGGATTTGCGAGCGGTTCGGGTGTTAGGGCCTCCTTTTCGTGAGTGACTCTATAACACTTACATTTTGTTTGCCTTTCTGTCGTAATACACGTACACACACGCACACGCACAGGCACACGCACACGCGCGACACACACACACACACACACACACACACACACACACACACACACACACACACACAATGAGAGAAGGATATTTGTATGGCTCTCAACATTATATTCATGCAAAACTGTCAGAAACGGCGATGTTAAGACAGCTATTCTGTGTAACTCCAACTCACAAAAAGTCGCCCACCTGCGATGGTGTTGCGTCGCCAGCTGCAGGCTCGTCCGGCGCTGAAGGAGAGCGTCCAGAGCTGCCCATTTCCACAGCCAGAGGTAACGGCGCTGTATCACGCGCCGGTAGTGGTCCTCGGCTGCCTGCATCTGGGCTCGCCTGGCGGATGTTTTCTAAAATAAAACAAAAGTGACTGAAACCTTGTTGATATGTAAATGTTGGTGTATATGTGTGTATATATATATATATATATATATATATATATATATATATATATATATATATATATATATGTATATATATTTATACATTTTTCTTCTTTCTTTCCTTCTTTTTTCTTTCTTTTTTGCCTATGTGTTTATAGTATTGT
>NC_051394.1:16344758-16359758 GCF_015228065.2 Penaeus monodon
CATGTACTTGTGTTTGGTATGTACAAGTGTATCTTCAAAAGATTTATTCATATCTAGGTTACAAAAAAATACATCAACAGAGACTGCACTATAGATTATATGTGTATTCATGTATTTTGATACAGCTTATTCTATTAGAAATTAAATGTATAAATTCTGAGCCTAAATGTGTTGATTTTGTCTGTAATAGATTTATAAAAAAGAGTGGGTAATATGGTAATATCATTGTTTTACTTCTCATCTTCATATTTAAAAATTATTTGCCATTTATTTTTTATTTTGTTTTGTCACTTGCATTTTCAGTTATATAATTTCATGAAAATTGTCAGTAGATTATGCCGATATATAATTATATTGGACTTGGTTTATTGTACTTTTGAATTACAGACTTAAAGTAATTTAATTTAGTAATGGCTTTTTATTTCAGTATCAGTGAGAATGGTATTAATCTTTTGCGTGCGAAGATACTTTTACACTGCCTTTGCGATAAACAGAGGTCCCCATTAATCTAATCATGTCTATTTAGCAGGTACCAGACCAGACTAATCTTGGGGTGTCCTGGGTGATCATCCACCATAAGCTGTAGTACTGTCTTAGAGGGGTTTTGGGTTATTGGGTGGGCCCACAACATCCTCTGGACTCATTATGAATACTGATGTTGGTTTTGGAGGCACTTGTAGGTTAGACTAAATGATAAAGAAATATTCATTGAAATATTACTATTTTAGTTAATTGTTTGTTATCATTACAGGTGATCAACACCAGTCTATATGACTCTCCAGGTATCAAGCTTTAATCATGGATGAGCAAAAGTCAGAGCAGAATGCAGACTATTTAGATGGAGAAGGGGACAAAGGCTGCATTATGAACCACAGCTCAGAATCTTCAGAACAAAATGACACATCCTGTAGCAGAGAGAGAGAGGTGTCTCCAATTAAATGCGATGTTAATATACCAAATGATAGTATAGATGGAAGCCCAAGTGATAATGTATCGGAAGATGTTGTTGATAAGTGTATAAGGGTGACTGTAGAACAAAATGAATCTTTTTGTTCATTGAACAGTGAAGGCAGTGGTGTGTGCAATGATGAAAATGGTTCTATGAATGAAAGGCAGGTTGAAACATTGTTAAGAGCTCCTACCAGAACAGATGTTGGCAAGAAAGAGAGATTAGATACTGAAGAGAAAGACACTAGTCTTCTGATGTCAGAAAGTTATCTGAGAGATGAGAGTGTTGTGGAGTTTACTGTAGACAGTAAGGATGAGGATGAGTCCACAGATGGGGAGGAACAAGTAGATGTGTTACAGTATACCAGTGAAAATATCAAAGATGTGAGCAGTGAAACAGAAACTACAGAAGAAAATAAATCATTAGAGTCATTAAACAGTGATGAAAAGTTGCCTCCATTACACTTGCTACCTCAAGAGATAAAGAATGCCAGCCTTTTAACAGAAATTGAGGACCTGTTGACTACGACTGCCTGCAGTCCCGACTCAGGCTTTGAAGTCAGCAAAATTGATGTTTCTTCAACATCTAAAGAGAACTTGATGAAAATGATCTCGAGTCTCCTGGATGAGTGCGACACCTTAAAGAAAGAGAAGACAAGGTAAGGGGTTTTGAATAGCTAGTTATGAGTCATGAAGTGCATGTGTAATGAGCTTTCTTGTGTGATGAAATACAGTGGCTGAAATATCTTTTGAATATTTAACTGCTGACTAACTGGACTAATGTTTTAGTAATTAAAGGATTTTGTGCCTATATCATGCTTTTGAAATGGAGCTGTAGCAATATGCCATTTAGGCCAAATATAACTTTACTTCTTTGTTTTCTTGTATTCTAGTGTATATCTGAAAAAAAAGAATATGTACAAAGTAAAATAATTTATAGGCTAGTTTTTTTTGTGTCCCAAAATATTTTACAAACATAGAAGTATTATCAGTTTTATTCAGGAAGGCAAATAAAAGGCAAAGTTTATGGGAAGTCAGTTTATAACAGAGTTAGCACTTGATAAAGCAACAACTAGGCCTATTGAGTTGACATATTTTGTGTTGTATTTGATTTTTATTGCCATCTTCATTATCATTATTAGAATCAACTTTAATACAGCTATTATTATCAGCATATTTATCATTAACTATATTATTTATGACAGACATCTTTTGTTAGTTATTGTTGCCATCATCATTGTTATGTTGATTATAAGTATTATTTTTATTCAATGTTATTGTAGCTATTTTTATATTATTGCTATTATTAGCATTATTGCTGTTATTAGTGTTACCATCTTCCATCACCACCATTGTCATCATCATCATCATTATTATATATTAGTATTAGTATTAGATATATTAGATATGTCAGTATTATTATTTTTATTATTGTTATAGACAAGTTATTGTTATTAATATCTTGTTATTGTTATTGTTGTTTATTATTTTTATTAATATTAATATTGTTGTTATTGTTGTTTACATCATTATTATTTTTGTTACTGTTAGCAATTATAATGATAACTATTGTTATCAATATATATATATTTTATTATTATGATTATGCCTATGATGATGATGATGATGATTTAATTATAATTATATTTATTATTATTATGGCTATTTTTATCATTGTTATTGTTATTATTATTATTATTATTATTATTATTATTATTATTATTAATAGTATAATAATAATTATTATTTTATTATTATTATTGTTATTATAATTATTTCTGTTTGTTATATTATTATTTTATATTTATTATTATTATTATTATATTATTATTATTATTATTATTATTATATTATATTTATTATTATATTATTATATTATATTATATACTATATTATATTATTATTATTTATTAATTATATTATTATATTATTTAATTATTATATTGTAATTATTATTTGTATTTATTATTGTATTATTATTTTTATTATTATTTTATTATTGTTATTATTATTATTATTATTATTACTACTACTACTACTACTACTACTACTACTACTACTACTACTACTACTACTATTACTACTATTACTATTACCACTACTATTACTACTACTACTTCTACTGCGACGACGATGACTACGACTACGACTACTATCATCAGCATCAACATTGTCGTTGTCACCTTCATCTTGTTCATCTTCATCTTCATCATCGACTTCATCATGATCATTGTTATTGATATTAGTCTATCAATATTATGATCATCATTGTTATTGATATTACTGTTGTAATGAAAATTATTGTTAAAGTACTCCTACTGTAATGTAGTCTAATATCATGTGGTGCTAGGCAGGACTACTAATTCATAACTTCCTCAATGTCGTAACAGAATTCACAATTTAGGTTCAGCTTAACAAGCATCTTTAAGTAGATTATGTTGGGTTCAATGGTCAACGGGATTGTGTGAGAGTGTAGCAGCATGTGAGGGATGGGAACTTCCTGGCTTTGCAATGGTGTGCAACTTTCAACTGTAGGGTTATTTTGGCAGTAAGGGTTCTGCTGTCTTCAGGGTCTCATTGTACCTGTACAAGTGTACCAAGCTAGTAAAAGAGCAAGGAAACATTACTACTTTTTAGTCATGTTTATATAGTGCCAGAAAAGTAAACAAGTAATAAAAACAATTTGTCACAAGAAGAGTAACATGCTACAGCTTCTGATTAATGCATTAGGATGTGAAGTATGGTACAATACCTAGACTAACATTCAATATGTTCCAATGCAAGAAGTTACTTCCTGGTGTATCGTTGTCTTTTTACTAATGGTATGCCGTAATATAAAACTAAACTTATTGTTTTATGTCATAAAGAAATATTTTTGTTGCTTCAATGAAGTATACTCTCTCTGGTATGGAAAATCAAACTCAAAAATACCCGGAACCAAAATTTGCATAAGTAATGCGTGAAAAATCAGTGCTTTTTTTAGGTGTTACAGTAGGCATGAAAGCATCATTAGCAGGAATTTTACCTTAAAGGTAGGAAGCAGCAATATCATGGGACAGGAAAGGAAAAAAACAAGTTTTTGCATCAGTTTGGAATAGGTACAGGGGTTAAGGACCTTACTAAGACCCTGGTGCAACCCAGAATGCTCAAACCTAGTTGACCTTCTTAAGGGAATAGGTTACCATATCTATGGAAGTGTGTAGGCTGTACTCTTGTATTATAGGGATTTAATTGGTGGGCATCACATTTTGTAATGTTCACATTTGTTGAATGTATTATTTACGTGTGTACACACATGCCATTTCATTGTCAAAGTTTGTATATGTATATATGCACATTTATCTTATAGTACTGGGTCTCGATTGTAACCTTACCTTGTCCCCTTCCAGATTAGAAGGGGAAGTTGACAGGCTGGAAGCTGATCAATCGGCGATTGTATACACTCAGCAGATTGAAACTCTGGAAAAGACACTTGCACAGGTGAGATACTATAATTAGCTACAGTAGTTTGTGTCTAGTATATAAAGCTAAGGTTCTTAACCAGGAGATCGGAGAATTTTTGACCAAGTTAGTAAGTCTGTGAGTTTACTTTAGATCAGAATTGTATTAATCAGATTGTTATTTTGCTTTTGTTTGAATTTTCTTTCTTTTCCAATATTTTGCAGGCTCAGGCAGATGCATGTAGCTGGCAGCAGCGACTGAAGGAAGCAGAGGAGAACTACCTGGCAGAGAACATCAAGATCCGCACAGACCTCACTGCCCGATTAGAGCGAATGACCAAGCAGTATGAGGCTGCCAACAAGGACAAGGAGTCTATGGTCATAAAATATGCCACTTCAGAGAGAGAGGTTTGTATTGGGAAGTGGGAAGTAGAGGATGCAAAAATCAGCCCACCAGCTAGCCCAGCGAAAACTTCTAGGCTAAGAAATTAATGACAGCAATATGAAAACTGACAGAGGAAATTTGCAAAGGGATGCTCTGGCATGACCACATGTTACAACAAAGTTCTTCAGAAATTTATTTTGTTGACATTTTCATCACTTTCATGAATGACAGAACACTCTTATTATGTTGATACAGTGGTAGAAAAATCCGCTGAACACCAAACAAATTTATTTCTGTTTGTTTATAGTGGGTGTTTATACCAACAGGTTCATTTTTATGCTTCCACATCTACATTCTTAGTTGCACTAGAAGTTTTTGAATAGTCATTATACAGTGTGGGGTAGTTTTGATTATTATAATTATTATTTATTATTAGCATGGTAAGCTATATAAAGAGCCACACTGATAAATTTGAGAATTATACCACCGAAGGCATCAGTGCAGGTCAAGACACAGCTAAGAAAGAAAGAGATGATAGAAAATCATCAGCTATTTACTTAGTAAAAACATATTAGCGGATCTTTTAAATTTCTCAATAGTCAGAGGAAGGCAATCTATTCCAAAGCTTACAAATAGAAGTAAAAAAGCATCTAGAAAACTGAGATCTTGACAGTTGTCTTGCATCAAATGCTGACCTTTTGATTATATGGATACCAGCTCCCTAACAAGGATATCAGTGCAAATTATGCTGGTCCACTCGGCAGTTATGTTTATCCTGGGTGATACAGTATATTAATTTTTAACTTGATTATTTGCTGTCAGTTAGTTTATGGTTTATTCATTTAGAGTTAGGTATGTAAATAATGAATTATTTAATTTCTTTACATTTCTGCAGGTCATTGTTGCCAGACAACAGAAGGAGGCAGTGGAAAAGAAAATGAAGGAGATGGAAAAGGAAAGAGAACAGCTTCTGAGTAAGAATAAAATGCTGATTGGCGAAAGAGCACGAATCTGCCAAACACTTGACACAAAGGTGAACATATTAAGAATGAAGTGTGTGTATATGAATAGGCTTATATGTGTATATATATTTATATGTCCTTCCCTAAGGTCAGTATGTAACTGATAATTTTTTTTCTTCTTTCTTTTCTTCCTTCTTTTTTCCTAATAGAGATACATTTTTTTTTTTTTTTTTTTTTTTTTTCTAATTCATTATTCTTTGTTTTCTTCTTCCTTTATGAGTTATATATAGAAGTTCCAAGTGTTTCCTTTATTTTGTGTTCAAGAAGCTTTTTATTCTCTCACTCATAGGTCCAGAAGATCAACTCCTTCCAGCGTGAAGTTGACAGGCTGAAGGAAGAAGTTAGTAGTCGGGAAGTGAAGATCAAGTGGGCCCAAGACTAAACTAAAATCAGAAATGGATGCCCATAAGGTATGCTAGTTTTACAAACAGTGGTTTACTAATGGAGAGTAATTGGTCTTTAGAAGTCTAGTAAAAATGATTTGATTTATGTGAAATCTCATTAACCCCTAAATGGCAGATATAAGGCAGTGAGGTGGATGGAAATCTACCTGCCCAAACTCTAAATGTGATATCATGACCCTAGCCTTTCCCTAGAATAGTAGCTATATTGAGGGCCAGGGAATTTCTTCCCAGTTTGCTAATTCTACAACAGTTCCATTTCTTTTATGCTTGAAAATTGTCTTGGCCAATCTCATTGTAAATCTTTTTCAAAGAGGATTAATTGGGGTATTTCTAACAATTTATAAATTAAAACCACTGATCAGAGTCTGTTTTTCTGCTTCAGTTAAAGGATTCCATTTCAAGAAAGCTATTCTGTGAATTCTGTTTGTTTCCAGTGATTGCAGAAAATCATTGGCCAGATCTCAAATCAATATATATTCATATCTGCTAAACATCATGAATTCAGTCTTCATTTTTGAAGAGCCAGCATAGAAATTTACCCACATCTAAAAGAATTTCTCATCTCCAAACCAGGAAACACAAGCCAAGTTGGACCGAGCTCTTACTAAAATTACAAAACACGAGGAGGAGCTCAGGTCAATTAAGGAGGAGGCAGAAAAGGTTGTTCGCAGCACCAGAGATGATGAAAACTCCAGAGCAAATGTCCTAGGTAGAATCCTTGCTGTTTCTTGTTCGGGATTGAATTTGTAGACATATTTAGGCACATTGATTTTGGTATTCCTAAACAGCTGGCTGGTCCCAAGGATGTTGTTATGCATTGGTTTTTAACACCAGCCATACTGGCTAGTCTGATGTTTTTATTGACATTGTTTTATTTGCCTCTTTCATGGAAAAAAACAAGATTGAGCCATAAACTTTTTCCTACTATATCCATATGTTGTCTCATTGTGGTATGTGGGTAACAATGAATTTGCTATGTAAAACAACCTTGCTCTGCCATGAAACAGAATTTGACTGTAGTGTTACTATGTACCATACTAGTTATGCCCAATTTAGGCATATGCCATCTCCAGTCAGTGAGTAAAGAATTGGTGCATTACTTATATTTAGGATTTAGTAAGTTTGAACCATAAATCATATATAATCCAAAACAACTAATATCCATATAGATATTTAAAATTTCTCCATCCTACATTATCCAGACAAGCAATTAAAGGAAGAGAAAGCACGACTCATCATGGAACGACAGGTCTTTGAGGACAGAGGGTCAGCCTTCAACAAGGTTTCAGCAGAATTAGAATCACTGAAAGCAAAACATTCAACACTAGTTGAGGAAGCAACTTCCCTAAGATCAAAGGTTTGTCAGTGTTGTGTCACATTATTTTCTGGTGTTATTTTCATAAGAATATTGTGTATAAGTTGAAAGTTTTTTCTTATTCAGTATCCTTTTGGTGGATATCTGATTTTGTACACTTGCTTTAGGTAATTGAAAGCTTTTGGTTGTTTGTTTTTAAAGAGCTGCTCATCCAAATCTAAATAGAAAATTTGAACAAGCTTACCATTCTCTTTTTATATTGATTCATTAGGTTATTTCCTTATGCTCTGTTTTCATAGGTAACGACATATGAGGCAGAAAGAGAAGAGAGCGAAAAGTTGTTCACAAGCCTCAGGCAAGAAGTGAAAAATGCACGACAGGAGGCAGGAGACCTCAGCCTCCAGCTCTCTAATTCAGCACACCTTCAGCAGCAGCTACAAAGGTGGGGGGGGAGTCAGAATTCTCATATTTCTTCTTTTTTTCTTGAATTTTTGTTTGGGGGCAGGGAATGGGAAAGAAAAGAAAGAAAGAAAAGGTTTAGAAAGGAAAAAGAGAAGACTAATAAAAGGTAGAGAGATTACAGAGTAAAGAGGGAAGAAAAGGGAAAGTAGAGAGAGACAAATGAAGAGTAGGAGTGTGATATTTATAAGTCTGGCATTTTAGGCTATCACCTAATTAGGCCTAGTTTTGGAAAATAATTGTCATCATCCTTTTTCATGAAGGTGTATCTGATAAGCAAAAAAAATATGATTGAAGCTTAATGGAATACTATTAAAAGTTCATGGGTAACCCCAACAGAGAGCGAGAGCAGTTAGCTTCAGCAACACAAGAGAATGAAAGACTCCAAACAACCAACAACGAGCTAGAGAGCGACCTACTCACCTGTCGCCAGAAGGAGGCTGAACTTTTAGCCTTCACACAGAAGCTCTCTGACAAGAATGTACAAATCCAGAGTCAGCTTTCTGCCCTGCAGTCCAAGGTATGATGACCAAGTTTGAGTGTGCTTGTGTTTATGGGTTCATCTACTGATATATATATATATATATATATATATATATATATATATATATATATATATATATATTTATATTGATTTATATATATATATATGTAATTATATAATATATAATATATATATACTAATATATAATATATATCATATATATATATACATATTATTATATACATATATATATATATATTAAATATATATATACATATATATATATATATATATATATATATTATTATATATATATAATATATATATTATATATTATATATATATATATTATGTACTATTATGAGTTGATTTCCATCTGTATGTATTTACAATAGCCTACAGACATAAACTGCAACTATAGATGTGCATATTCTACAAATTCTTTTCTCCCTCAGTCTCAGCTTTTGGAGCTTGAACATGGGGAGCTGAAGTCAGAATTGGAGAACATCAAGGCACAGAGGAACAAGATCAAGACAGATCTTACCAAAGAAAATGAAATGCAGAATGCTCAAGTAAGGTTTCCAAGAATGATTCACACTTTGCATATTTGTCATATCAGTTTGCGATGCCCAGATTAGTCTTTGGTTTTGTTGTCCTTTCTTTTTTCATTATCTACCCTTATTCCACTTTCCATAGGTGGAAGACTTAACGCGGCAGCTTGCAGAGAAGAGCGAGGAATTGAAGCAGCTAACGACCAAGGCATCAGACTTGGAGAACGAAATTCAGGTCTTGAAGAAAAAGCACAATAATTCCCTGAAGGTAAATAAGACCAGTGACTAAAGATCCTTTAAACCCCTTTGGTCCGGGTGCTTTGGTGCAAGCACCTGGCCAAAAATACTGGCTTTAGTCTTATTTGAATGGTCACTCTGAGGGGTGTATGTGTTCATGTTTGGGTGTATACAAAGACACATGAGCGTTGACAAGACAACATGTCTCCCTTGTGCAGTGTTATTTTCTCTTTTTCTGTGTAAGTGTTTTTATTTTATTTATTTATTTATTTTTATTATTTATTTTTTTATTTTATTTTTTATTTTTATTATTATTATTTTTTATTTTTATTTATTTTTTTTTTTTGCCTTTTCCAGTGTCATTTGATTTGCTTTATCCAGATGGTATAAATTGTTTTCCCTGCACAGACTCCATATCATCTCTCTAGACAGTCCATATTTTTATAATTTTATTTATTTTGTTATTTATTTATCTATTTATTTATTGTTTTCTTTTTTTATATTCAGTTTTCTGTAATACAACCAGCATTGCCAGTAACAACAGGCAGGAATAGGACCCTGAACATAGACATATTGTCCTTCCTAGAGCTGGCACTGTTCCAGTTGTAGCTCATGATGGAAATAATGCAATGACTCCTTCTTAAATACCCACTGAGTCTAATCATCCTTCAAGAGCTTTGTGGTGAGTCATTCCAGTCACCACAGCCTTCAGCCAAAATATTTGTGGCAGTAAGTCCTGTCACATTGGCTCTCAACTAATTTTTTCCATGACGGCATATTTTCTATCACTGCCAGAAAGCTATTTTTTTTCATGCTGAGATAGTCATGTCATCTGGATCATAGGGGTAAAGAAATGGTAAAGCTGTTAAAGAAAAAATATTTAACCATAACCCAATTAGCCCAGATGGTAAGAATATAATTAGCTTATATATGCTGTTGCCCACTGCGATATTAGGCATCACTTGGAGTCTGCAAATTGCCGCCATGATATAGGACATCAGTCAGTTTGATAGGGTTACATAGATATTTCTGATATTAAGAAAATCCATTAATAGTTATTGTTAGTATTAGTATAATTGTTGTTATTATTTATGATATTATTATTATTTGCATGATTATTATTCTTTTCCTCAAATATTTCTATTATTGTTGTTATTATGATCAGTTTTATTGACAGGATTATCATGAACAAGAATAAAATGGGGCACTTGCATTACTGTAAATTAGACTACTCCAGCTAGTCCAGCCAGAAATTTATATAATTAGTATAAAAAAAGTCTGTAAACTTATTTTATTTTATTTTATTAAGTCATTATTTGTTCTTATTACAGTAAAGGATTCCAGATTGTCATCTGGAGATTGATGATTATTAAGTGTCTGTATATTAAAATTTATTAGTAGAAATAAATATAAATAACTAATTGGTGGTACTAGTATATTACTATTATCCTTGCCTATCTATTCCTCTTTCTACGCACTTAGGACATCTCCCGAGAGATGCAGAAACTACGCAAGCGTCTGGAACTCCATGAGAGTGGAAATGGAAACGGAGCGGGTGGCAACGGTGGGGGAGCAAGCGGGAGGTCTTCGCAGTCTGTGACACCACACGATACGCTGTCCCAGGGCTCACGGGCCTCCTCCAATGCCTCCTTGAATAACATCGAGTATCAGAGCACCAATGGGAGCAGTCCACAGTCTCAGGTGGGTTATATCTTCTTCTTCCTCTGCTTTCCCCATTCCCCCTCCCTCTTTCTCTTTCTCTTTCTCTTTCTCTTTCTCTTTCTCTTTCTCCTTTTCCTCCCCTCTCTCTCCCTCTTTTTCTTTCTCTCTCCTCTCTCTTCTCCTCCTTTTTCTCCCTCTCTCTCTTCTCTCTCTCTCTCTCTTTTCCTCCTTCTCTCCCCTTTTCCTTTTTTTTCTCTCTCTCTTTTCTTTTTTCCTCTCTCTTTTTTCCCTTCTCCCCCTTTTTTCTCTTTTCTCTTTTTTTTCTTCTCTCTCTTTTTTTCCCTCTTTTCCCCTTCCTCTCCTCCCCCTTTCTCTCTCTCCCCTTTCTCTTTTCCTCTTTTTCTCTCTCTCTCTCCTTCTCTTTCTCTCTCTCTCTCTCTCTCTCTTTTTCTCTCCTCTCCTCCCCCTCTTTTTTTTCTCTCTCCCCCTCTCTCTCCCCCTTCTCTCTCTCCTCTCTTTTTTTTCTCTCTTCCTCTTTCTTTCTCTTCCTCTTTCTTTTCTTTCTCTTTCTCTTTCTCTCTCTTTTTTTCCTCTCTCTCTCTTTTTTCCTCTCTCTTTTTTTTCTCTTCTTCTCTCTTCCTCTCTTTTTTTTTCTCTTTCTCTCTTTTTTCTCCCCCTCTCCCCTTTTTCCCTCTTCCTCTCTCCCCCTCTCCCTCTCCCTCTCCTCTTCCCTCTTCTCTCCTCCTCTCCCCTCCCCTCTCCTCTCTCTCTCTCTCGAGAGAGAGAGAGAGAGAGAGAGAGAGAGAGAAAGAAAGAGATAGAGATAGAGATAGAAAGTTGTAGAGACACACTAATTCATTTTATTTTTATATTGTCTTTCTTATGTTTTCATTTCTTGTATGAAAAAATGCGAATCTTTTCAGAATTGACAACCCTGTTTTTCTCCTTCCTATTTTTTACTTGCTATTTCTGCTAAAAGAGAGACAAAATATGCATATATTTATATTTCTTATCCATGGCAGTGAATGGCAGGTACACAGATGCCATGTTCATTGCAATATTAGTTTTTTTATTGTATTTACACATAGCTAACTCCTCAAGTGCTTAGTCACTAAGGAGTCAATTACACATCTTACCTATCTCATCTATTTACCTTTTCCCCTGATTTTAAAAGATATTTTTTTCTAGTTTCTGTTGCTATTTGTATCCTTGATATCATTATGATAACAATGTCAGTAAATTGATAAGAAGAAATCGGTTTAGGTCATATGGGCTTGCTAATTATTTTCAGTATTTGTAAACACAATTCAGAAAACAAAACTACACTAGACATACATGTTCCTGATGGCAGTGGGTTGATTGATGTTACTCTTCTGTATTTTTCTTTTTCTTTACTTATTTGTCCTTCTTCTTCTTCTTCTTCTTTTTTGGTAGAGTAATAAAAAAAAAATATATATATATATATATATAGACCATAATTATATGTTTTATAAAAGAAAAAAAAAAGTTGCCACTGATTGCTTAACTGCCTGCATTTCAAACCCCAGGAGAACCTTCCTTCACTGAATGACCCCTTAGTGACACAGCAGCTCCTGGTCGACCGCATCATCAAACTGCAAAAGTCGGCAGCCAAAAAGGCAGAGAAGATTGAGTTCCTTGAAGAGCATGTAGCACAGCTGGTGTCAGAGCTCAAGAAGAAGTCACGTATTATTCACCACTACATCATGAAAGAGGAGGCAGGAGCACTGGCCAACTCAGCGTCAGACACCTCCAAGGTTAGGCTCTCTCCTCTTTCCAGCTTGGCCTTGTAGGTCTTGGATGTGGAGCTTTACATGAAATTTCTTGTTTTGCCTGTGGATGAAATGGGAATAATGTGCTGGCAGGCCAAAGTGTGTGGCAACATACTCAGCTTTTCTTTTTATGGCTGTTTGATGTCCACACTTTCCTTTATCCGTGAACATTGAAAGGATTTGGGGTTAAATCTTTAGGTTATTAACTTTTACAGACTTTATTCTCTTCAGGGACTTATCTTTTCTCCTGTTTGGTAGCCTCAGTATGTGAAATGTGATGAAAGTAAGGCTGAAATAAGCTAAAAAGGATTACTGCATGTGTATGAAGACTAATATAAAATGAATCCATCATCATTTAAAAAATTATATATAGGTAGATTTAAATTCATTTTAATCTTTCCAAAAATAGATTACCTGTTGGTTTCTCAAAACAGCTATATATTTACAGATATAGTGGAAATTCAATAGATTATAAGGGGAGGGTTTACTAATGCATGCCAAAAATGGCTCCCTTCCTTCGGTTCTTTTTTCAAGGTCTTTTGATCTCTCACCTTATCAAATAACTTTATTTCCATACCTTTGACATTAACAAAAAAATTCTGTACCAGTGCTTTGTGTTGACACATGCATGCAACAGTTAATTGGGAAATCATATAACACTGTCTTTTGTGTTGCTTTCATGCTAGTCTCCCAAAGTTAGCAGTGGAAAAGCAAGGAAAGCCCAGGTAAGGACTTTTGCTTTGGTGCATGGGTGTAGTATAATGTTACTTTGTCTCTGCATTAGAAGTCCTTGAAGCATTTTGTGTTTCTCTTGTCTTTATACTGTTACTGTTAGATTACTCTAAACCTTGCTCTGAATTTAAAAGTTATTACATGGTATTTTCAACTTGTTTTTTTATTATTTATCTTTTTATATTTGAATAGTGTATTTTAGTCTATTAAGACTGCTTTAAGGTACATAGCTAGGGGAGGAATAAAAGTTTGTTATGGTAGTTTATCTCACTTTGCTTCTTTGGATGTTCTGTCCTCATTTATCGCTCTTTGCTTTTTTCTTCAATCTCTCACTCTGTACTGGATTTTCTGCTTTCTCACATCTCTCCTTTCATCTTCATTGGATGTTCTTCTTTCTTCTTTTCTTCTCTGCATTGTTCTACTCTTTTCTGGAAATTTTTCCTTTTCTTCTTTGGATCATCGCCTCTCTTTTTTCTCTAAATCTTCTGCAATCTCTCTTCTCCCTCCTGCTTTTATCAGTTCCGTTGTCTGGTTTCCTTTTTTCTTTGTATGAGTTATTTCTTTTTACATGATTTTCTTAGTAATGCTGGTAATTGTTTTATTTTTCATTATCTTTTTCTTTTCTATGATTATTCATTTGTTCCTAGATATTTCCATCTTTATTTTCTTTTGAAAATAGAGATGGAAATCTTGTTTTTATGTATGGGTCTTGTTTAGAATATAAAATTCACGTTGATTTTATCATTATGGGATCCATCCACATTGTGCTAATAAATCTGTGTGATAGTATGACCTAGAAACTGCAGACTTGGATAACTTAGTCAACCCCCATTGCACAAAACCAAACATAAAAAGATCATAATTCCTGATATGGTGTCACCTTTCAAATAAAAGTAATAAGAATTATGACTAGTTTGGAAGCTATGCATCAAAACAATTTGGAATGTGATTATTATTGCCTGCTAAATGCTATTAAGTACTATTAAGCCATCATCAGGAAATTAACCAGTTTTACTACTAGCTATTTGTATTTTACCATAAGTTGACTGTTCTTTTGGTTGTGTTCCTCATTGGTATGAAGCAAAGATGCAGATTATGAATAGGTTGAATGATAGACCATGGTTTGATAAGGCAAGCATTAGAACTTATGATCAAAGGCAGAGGCATATAGGAGATGGATATATATGAGGACAAGTAAGTATTAAGAGGTTATGGTGATGATAGCTTAGGCTGAATGGTTGTATGTACAAGCTATTTGTGCTTATAACAGTCAAGTGCAAACAAGATCATTTAGACTTAATAGTCAAAATAGATGGTGGGAAGTTCTGAAAAAAGACCAATGTGCTAGGTGACCCTGAATCTGCTGGTTGATAGCTATTCTCATTCAAAAGATATGAATGAGAATGAATATCTTCACAGAGCAAGAGATGTATTTAACTGTTACAGATTATATCTTCTGTCCTTAAAATATGGCCAGAGTATGATGATAAAGCATGTGCAATGGTTAGGGGAACCTGTTCATTTGATACATGCTTGCAGTGAGGATGTTGAAGTCACAGAGAGCTTGGTAT
>NC_051394.1:16362258-16382258 GCF_015228065.2 Penaeus monodon
ATGTTAGAGTGGACTCAAGATCAACGGCATATCTTTGAGGGTTCAGTACCGACCACTTTTTCCCTTAGCAGAAATTCACTGATATGCCTGCCTAGCCACTGGGGTGAACCAAGTAGCAAGTATGTCGGTAATATATAAGATGTATGAAAAAAAAAAAAAAAAAAAAAAAAAGGGATAAGGCAATGCAAAAGTTAAATTAAGAAATATGGAGCCAGTGTCAATGTAGCGCGGTGGTCAATGTTGGACGTCGGACTCAAAGTGCGAGGTCATATCGAGCGGTTAGTCACCGACCGCGTTGATTTCCCTTGCAAGAACTTCACCCATTGCTGCCTAGCCATGGGCCAAGCAGCTAAGTTAGTGTGGTCCCAACCGATAAAAAAGAGAGAATGATACCTAAAAGGAACACCGCACTCTACGTGGAAAATGGGACCACACGTCTATCCCAGAGCAACGTGGAAAACTCGATAGTACTGTAGCGGCCACGGTGGTCGATAACCTACCGTTAATGGTATTATAAAAATAATATATATAATGCATATAAATGATCATAATAATATAATGGTCATAAACATTAATAAGATATGATATTAAAGTATATATAATGTAATAATTTATATAGTTATATATATGACTAAGTATATAATGAAGATATATATATATATAGTATATATATATTATATATATATATATATATTATAATAATATATATATATAATAATATATATATATATATATATATTAATATATATATATATATTATATATAATATATATATATATATATAATGTATCATTTATATATAATAATAATAATTATATTATTATATATATATATATAATAAAATTATATTAATATATATATATAATATATTATATATATATATTATATATACATTATAATATATATTATATATATATATATAATTATATCTATTATATATATATATTATATATATATATATATATATTATTATATATATATTATATTATATGATTGTATTATATCAATTAATAGTTACAGTTAATCAGATACGAGTCAATCATACTCCACCATCTTACACTTTTCTTGATTTATATTGCAATTAGTATTGTTATTATAACACTGTAATAATATAAATTCATGATAATAATATAAGTTATAGATACTAAAAGCATTTAAGTATATATATCATATATATATATTTATTATATATTATATATAATATATATATATATATATACACACACACATACACACATACACTCTGAAACTCAAGGTATGGAAAAATCATGTAAGGGCATGTAGACAATTCATTGACTCCCTGGTGGTGGAGCACTTGGGAAGCCATCTGAGTGTAGATATATTTCACAAAAAAAAGTACTACAGCAAAAATCACATTTTCCCATCTGGTTGGGTTAATCCTTGGTTCTCTGAATTTCACAGACCTTCAGGAAAAATAAACTTTAAAAATAATCCTCTTTCTTCCTCGTCTCCCTCTTAGGCGGAACTAATGAAACACGGAGGGATAATGGCCTCAGTGTATGGATCATCTGCGCGGGATGACACAATGACCCTTGACCTCTCCCTGGAGATCAATAGAAAACTCCAAGCTGTCCTGGAGGACACGCTGCTCAAGAATATCACACTTAAGGTAGAGGGATGGACGCTTGTTTCTCTTCTTCTCTTTCTAATTATACATTTATTAATTGTTTATTTTGCATATTGGCTTTCTTTGTTTTTGTTGTTCTTTTGTTTAAGTATATATATATATATATATATATATATATATATATATATATATATATATATATATATATATATATATATATATATATTATATTTGCACACACGCAACACGCACACGCACACGCACACACACACACACACCACACACACACACACACACACACACACACACACACACACACACACACACACACACACACACACACACACACACACACACACACACACACACACACACACACACACATATATATGTACATACATATACATATTCATACACATATGCTTATGTACATATGGCTCCATTATCTTTTCCCTTATTTTCAGGAGAACCTCAATACCTTGGGTGATGAAATAGCCAAGATCTCCCTCCAAAACCAGCAGCTGGAAACTCGGAAATAGGAGAGTCGTTGCATCTTCTTCTTAGTGTGAGAGCAAGGCATAACTCACTATGTACTTAAGGAGAGTCTTATAGCTCTTCTGAGGGAGAGTAGACTCATATGAAGTGTCTTTCTTTTATTCTCTTTTTTCAATTATTTATTTTTTGTTTTGAAGTGCAAGATTGGTTCAGCAGGCCATAGCCCTGTGACTGGCTCTTGCCAGAAAGTCTCTCAAGCACTGCCGTTTGTGCATTCCTTGGTGTGTGTGTGTGCATGGGTTTCATGTGAATCATTGCTGGAGAAATAAGGCAGCCAAAGAGAGGAAAGCTTCTTGTGTTTTTTCTCAAAAGGTCAGTAAGTTTTGAAATATTACGAGTAAGAACTTATTGTTCAGTTGTTACAGATGTGCATTAAGCTATTTCAGTTTAATGTAAGGTACTGCAGAAAATTTGATGTGTTTTAACGAACAACTTATGATAAATCTACTCTTGATTTTAACAGCAGTTCTTGCATGGCATTTCCACTTCAGAGGAAAACAGTTTTAACTCATCTGATTCCCTTTGTTGCATATCTCAGCTCTTTTTCATACTTATAAGGCTTTGTTTTATTAAGGCCTGAACCCCCCTCCCCTCCTCCCTCTTGGTATGATGGAAAGTAACTTGATTACATTTCTCAAGTCCAAGATGCCACATCCTATTAATTTTGAAAGTTGCAAGATGAAAGCAGTTAGCATAGACATGTGTGTTTTGTGTGTTTGCAGTATGAAAGATATCTGATTTGAGGAAAATAAGAATTATCAGAGTTTATACCAACACTCCATGGTTTTTTCAACTCTGCTTATTTCTTGTGGGGAAACTGCAGCATTAGTGCAGAGAAACTAGTGATAATAAGAATACCATGAATCTTTGTGGTGCAGTAGGAGGTTATAATCTGTAAACAGTATTTATTCTGATTGCAAAACATAAATTACCATTTGAATAATCTGAAATTTTGCAGTTGATACCTGATTATTGTGATTAAGTGTGTCTCATGGAAATACTTGTATCTGTTATTAGGGTGAATGAAGACATTATAGGTAAAAAATATAGTGAGGTGTTCATTATTTTATTAAATATTATTTCTTTTATCTTTATTTTAAAAAGGAATTGTGGTAAGGAAAAGTCAAAATATGTTTAGTTGTATGCAATTGGTATGTGTTTTTGTGCTGTTTTATTGACTATTCTTTTTCATTTCTCCTTAGCCTTCCTCCTCGATTTCTTCCAATTCTTCATATTCTAAATCTCTTACTTTTTTTATGTGACTGCCTCATTTACATTCTGCTTTAAGGATATGAGTGCATAAAGATCAAATTAGCAGTATTGGTTTAGGCCTTAAATAGACTTATGGTTTGAGGAAGTGTCTTATCATAGAATATATTTTTTAAGAAGTTAAAATTGGGAAAAAAAAAGTAGTTCAGTGTTTCATTCCGTAGAGGAGGTACCATAATAAGATTATGTGATCTTATTGATGCACCAGTTTTATTCCAGTCAGAGCATTTTGATGTTGAGGTTACATCTTAGAGTAAAAATATTTGGAACATGGATATATTTCCTAATCATAGTAGTGGTAAGGCAGATAGGGCTAATGCCGCATATAATTCTTGTAATTCAACAGAATTATAAACATATCTAAATTGTTAGATAGATGTGGATCCAGTTAGTTATTGCAGTTTTTCTTTTTGTAATATATTAAAAAACTTTTTTTAGGTATGTGCGCATTTATCATAATTAGTAAAGTGAAGTTGAAGTTGTATTATATATCAGTGATCCAAATATACATTTCATAAAATCCTAGGACCCGATTCCTTTCTTGACTGTTACCTGTCTCTCATTATCATGTCTCTGAGTTTTGGCATCTGGTTGCTTATGGCTCAGAAACAGCCTTGAGTCTTTTGCTGCCTTCAGTACACTTGCATATCATTAGAAGTTTGTTGAGGTGCAATCTATGCTGATTTGCATGCAGTTTCAGTAGTCCCTCTTGTTTTGATGACTTGGGGAATGCTTCTTTTTCATGTTGCTGACTGATACATCAGTTTGCAGTAACGGACTAATGCAAATATTCTAAAAAACTAAAGTAGGCCTACTTTTCCCTCATCTTTCATGGATTTTTTTCTATATTACTAATATAAGGCATGTACTTGATACTGAGATAGCGTAATGGGTTTCAGGAAAAAATTAATTTTTATTGTGCATCATAATAAAGGGGATGTTTCAAGGGATAATCCACCAAACATGAAAGTATAAGTTCAGTATCTTGACTTCTTTCAAGACAATAATTAGAACAAGAGTCGGTATCAACATGTACAGAATATATATACATATACTTTATATTTCCCATATTTGCAATGAGGAATTTTATATACTTTCCCAGTAAAGAGAACAAATGGTATACGTGAAATAAACCCTATTTACAGGAAAGCCTTGTATTTAGCGCCTGACATCTTGAACTCTTTAGGGGACTGCATTTTCCTTCTTTCACTGCCCATGCAAAGACTTTGCCTCAGTAAGCCCTAAAAAAGGATATTGTTTTAGCTATTTTTGTTACAGGTAATAATATTTGCAAATGGATTTTTACATATTCAAAATCCAACTTGCCTCTGGTATTTCAAATTAAGTCTTCATGAAAATTCTTTTTCCATCTCTAAAGTATACTTTAAGTTCTTTATTTCTTTTGCTACTTAACCCATTTTTTTGTTTTGACAGAATCATGTAAGACCATTGTCATTTTTTAATTTCTATTGATAACAAACAGTAAGTGTTGTAAGGTTTCTCATCTCCAAAAATGCAGTAGACTATTCAGGTTGTTAATTCACATGGCTGGCACACATGGCTGGTCTCAGTGTAGGTTGTATTTCCTGGGGATCTGGCTATTGATTCATATTGATTCTGTGAATTCAATATAAAGTACAACATTTAATATGTTTCATGCAGTATAACTTTATTTGGATCATTATAATTTTTTTTTCTTTAATTCATAATCTTTAATTTTGGGATCCTATTGTTAAATATGCAATCAAAGGAAAAACAGTGATCCCTCTTTCCTTCAAGAAGACACCAAAAAGTAAATTAACTGAATCATAAGAATGAACAGTGACAGAATACTTTATCTCAGAAGCTGTTATCTTTTGTAATAAAAGAATAATACTTAGTATTGAAGATTACAAATTAGTAATAAAAAAGCTTAAATGTGTGAGATATATCCTTACATACCTGTTGTGCAATGATTCATTATAAATTAAATTCATTTTTTTAAATTAATAAGTTATTTTGTTTCAGCCAATGTGTATTCAGAAAATCCCAGTGAAAGTAATTATTAAGTTATTCACTGCAGTATTCAATGAATGCTGGCAAGAATACCCATTATTTTTAAAAGATGATACCTTATTTTGTATTTTATTGGTTGAAAGTACTAGTAATGTATTTTATTATGTACCATAAATGCTGTGTAGATTCTGAAAATTACTTCCTTCTTTGGGTGTGGTTAATTTTCAGAAAAAAGAAGATTAAAAAGATTAGTTGGGTTATACATCAGCCTACAAAAACTTGTCACATTGGGCACATTCCATTCCTGTCCAAAATGTAAATATTTCCCATCATTCATTTTGTCTTGTCTTCCAAAGGTAATGCACCAAGATGTAACTTACTTTTATCATGATTCTTAATTTAGTTTGTTTATTCTTTGTTATTTCTTTCTTTGTCATCTGTTTTGTCTTGTCTGTCCTGAAGGCTGTGATGTACTTATGTATTATCAACATAGGATTGGATGTTTGGGTTGATAAATAATTTCTCATTCTTTCTCAGTATGATAACAGATTTCCTTGTTGATCCATATAACAAGAGGAAATCTGATATGTGCTAGAACAAATTGTATTGATGAACAAATTTCCAAATTCATTCTCTTTTTCTGCATTGATTTCTTCCTTTCAATTCTGATTTATGATTTGAAGGAATAGCTTAGGTTTCACAAATCCAGGAATGGTTATGTACAGGCCTAACTCCTCAGTTAATATATACAGCACAGTGTATATTGTTTTGATCTTATTTCAGCTGGTCACTTCTGGAAACATTAAATCGCGTATTTTCCTCTGAATTTATAGCAACAGAAATCAGCTTTCTTTGTATGATCAAACAATTTGAAGGCTTAAGTATTTTATTAGTAGCAGGAAAATAGGGTTTTTCTTTTATAATCACATGTTAATAATCTCTGTGTCTGTTTGATTTGCAGAGGGAGTGCAAATTGAGTTCAAAAGCAAAATACAAAATTGAATTACATTTTTCCTCTTCCTTAAATATTGCTCTGTAAATTAGAAACCAAAATCTTTGGCCCCAGAGAACCTGTGTATATGAATGTAAAAATAATTTTAATAATGCTAAAGAAAAGCAAATAAAATATTTAAAGTGTACAGTGTTGTCTATGACTGCACAGTTGTTATAATAAAATAAATCCGTGTTTTAATATTTATTATTTTTTTTAATTACAATCCTTGAAATATCTCAATACCATAGGTACCTATTTACAGTAATACACAAAATTTATACCAATCCATCATTCACTCTATCACATTGTACATCTCATGTGAATAACTAATAACAACAACCAAAGATTAACATTTTTATAATATAAAAAAAATAAGACACATGAAAATAAGAGAAAATAAATAATATCTGAGTACACTTAATGCAAGTCCAGTTGATATATTACAAATGAGAAAGAGCAGCAACTTCTCAGTGGAGATTTCGGCTGTAATGTCCTATTCTCTCTATCTGTATTTTTGACAAATTCCTTCAACAAACTCATTATTTCATTGTCAAATTCTTGTGGGGTTTCCCGTACACCTGGAAAAACAAAAGATTAATCTGATGGTCAGTTGGTTCTGATTATTTTTTTGTCCAAATGATACAGTGCTTTTATAACTTTAATCTGCCGAGAGAGTAAAATACCAGAATCAAACACCTAAAAATTGTGCTTCTAGAACATGAAATTCAATTACTAAGAATTAGTGGTGCACAAAAATAGGAAACTAGTGTAAAATATATATAGCACATACCACACTTATTCATTAATTTACATCAGTGTAAACAAATCTCTTACCAGTTGCCCAGTAATATATTTCCCAGTCATTTGAAGGCAGGTTGATCAGACGATCATACATGGACAACTGTTCCTCATTCATCGTCTGTAAGTAACGATGGGCAAAGGAACTCAACAGTAATCCATTCTCAAGCATCCCTCGTTTCCTTGACTGGTACTGGAGCCTGAAATTATATAGAACATAATTAGTCAAAATTATACTTTAAAAAACAAATAAATAATATAATGGGGGGAAATAATTATACGTTCTACATAAGGATATCATACAAGAACAGTTTGTGAAAAGAAGATCACCCCAGCCACACCTCCAATGCCATCTTGCTACTAAATATTGTGATGAGCTTATTAAAAGAGTTGCCTGCTAGTATGAAGACTTTATTCCTACAAGCCTTGATCAACAAATTGGCAAAATCATTACCCAATGGCAACCCAAATGCCCTGCCAAGCATTGGTCTCCATCCTCCAGAGGCAAATGAGCATTTCACCTGTACAAAGTCCCTGAGATAAAGTTTCTTATCACACTTGGGCAGAAACCCCTTACTTATGAGCCTTTTTTTTTCTTTATGAAGAAGCTCAATGCAATAGAGACAGTGTTATGAGATTGACATCATATTATATATATATATATACATATTATATATATATATATATATATATGACTCAAGTAACTTGGTCCTAATTAAATTCCTTGGTAATGATGATGACTGACAATTTCAAGTTAACTGAAGAGGAAAAATGAATGGTTTTGAAGTGTCTAATACCTCTAATATTTTGTTTTCCTGCCACCAATTTAGCAGACAGAGGCAAGTCTACATAGCATGGATGCACACACAATTAACTGGCATCCATCTGCAGAGGGCAGTCGCTCCCATGCTATAACTGCTTGGGCAATGATGAAATGACAATTGCGGATATGATCTTTGGGGAAGTCTGCCCATGGCTGCCCAGACATTCTCAATGGGATTGAGATCTGATTATTTGGATGAATGTGGCAGCAGCGTAATCTCGGGATACTGCCAAAACCACGCCTGGGACTGTTATCCTGGACAAGGCAAAATGACTAAGTCTACTGTGCCCAACACCAGTCAACTCCCTGACCCCACTGCTGTGCATCCACCCAAATAGACCAGTGATTTCAGACAGTCTGCATGGTGCAGTGTCATAGTATGTCTTGCTGGATGTTACCAGCAGAACAGAAGGGGTTTGCATCCCTTGCAGCAGTTATGGCCAGTTTCAAAAAATAATGAAAATGAATAACTAGTGTCACTGGATCCACAGGGACATGGATGGCTTCAAGATATCTAGTCTTCTTGATAGTCCCTCAAAATAAAGTTTAATTATGGTGCTACAAATGGTCTGCGAGGTCTCCATTGCCAATATTGCCATGATACAAGGCCCAAGTCATATCACTTCAGAAACACTATTCAAACACTTTTATGAAGCCTCATTTATTCTGCTTTGAAACCAACAATTACCAACCTTTCCAGATCAACTCTTAGCAATTGTTTGTTTCCCCTACTCCTGAGTAAAGATTGCTAAAATTCTAGTCATGAAGAAAGCTACTTTACTCTCAGTTCACAGTCATTCTGCTCGAGATAACACCAAAGTCTGCATCAGACTCCGGCAGATTCTATCCAAACCACAAATTTCCCTTATTTTATTAAACATGATTGATTACAGAGTTAGGCATGCCTGGCCTCAATACTCCAATATGATGCAATCGAAATTTGAATGGAAAGCTAATACTGTCCAAACTATTTTCAGCTTCCATGTGTGGACCACTGATGCTATTAACTTCACAGAATCAACACTTGCTGCATCTTTTATATTGACAAATATGCAGGGCCTAAAAACATGTCTACAATAATATAATTAATAGCTCATTACTTGAAATTCTCCATCCCCATCATGGTGCTTTTCCACTAACAATCTACTATGGTGCCTCTTCTAATCCTCATTTCATATCACCACTGCAAAATGTTGTAAGATATCCAAGTCATAATCTTACCCATTAACTACTTTACTGCATGAAAACTACATTTTATCAATAAAATGGCACTGTTCAGGGACCAGCATTAATTGAATACATTGATTTTAATATAGACACTGGTTTTGTCTTTGATAAGATTAAGGATTTAAGTTTTTTTACCGTCCAGATGTTATATAAATAAAGTAAGCACAATGGCATGCCCTTCAAACATGTAAAGCTGATGTATGACTTATAGACCTCTACACAAATAGAAGCACAGCCAGTTTGGATGGATGCTTTGGCATATATACTGTTCTTTAAATTAAGTTTATCAAATCGCATCAATATCTGCCAATTTCAACCAATTCAATCTGCCACTGACATATAATAAAGTCAATCAAACAATTTCAATCTCCCTTTGGCAATTTTTTCAACCTATTATAGTCTGCTCAAGTTGGACATATGGAATGCCACACTCCCTTTCATTAGTGCCATAGACAAACATATTATTGTACTGCACACCATCCTCTGTTCCTTGGATCTGAGTGCCTTATAGTGTAAATGAGGTCCAAAATCCAGCATTAGCCTTCCTGAACTCATGATCATGATGATGTGATCATCACACATTATGCAAAAAATTGGCTTGAGGGGTGGGTGACATGATCACAATGTTTTGGAAAAATATGGCTTAGGGCCTGGGTGATGAGCTTGCCACCATGAGAATTTCAGCAGAAGGCAGGGGTGATAGAAATGACTCACCACAAGCACATTAAGCTCTTAGAGTGGTTGAACTCAGTGGGCCTTTAGGAAGGGGTTCTTGCATTATTCCTATGAGTAAACAAGTGTGGAATGTCCCATTCATGAGCTATTACTGGAAGAGCACCAGCTCCAGGAATACACTATTTCATGCTCAGGATTCTATTCCTGTCCATTGTGACCTGCAGCACTGGTTGTATTACGGACAACTTATTATTACAAAAAAGTAAAATAAATAAAAATGACAAATAATTTTTTTTATTTTTTTTTTTATCATCATTCCACAAAGTTATGAACTACCTAGAGAGATGATATGGAATCCATATAATGAATACAATTTATTACCATCTGCATAGCTATACTATATCAAATGCCAAATAAAGACATTGGAATTGGCACAAAAGTAAAAAACACTTATGCAGAAAAGGTATTAACAACATTCTCAAGAAGAGGCAAGGAGTCTTGACACTGCCCATGGGTGTTCATGTGGACCCAGCCTACAAGCCACACAACCACAAGAATAGCCACTTAACCCTTTCCCAACAGGTAGTATTCATAGTGGCTCGGGCTTCACTGCCGGGGGCTTATATCATCGCCCTAGCATGCGCGACCACTTATGTCAAATACTAGCATCCCATGCCATTTCTTCGTAATACTACGAAGATATGTTGTATTTTCAGTTTTCATTATTTTTTAAAGTCTCTACTTGCCAAACTTCCAGATAAATCGAGACTGAAGGGTATTTTTGTTCTTGTATAGACTCCATAGTTGATCATTATTCAGTCTATAGTCTCAATAAAATAAGCAGTGTGCGGCATCTTGGAGTTGAAATAGTTTTTTTTTTTTTTTTTTTTTTTTTTTTTTGTTGCATAGTAAAAATGACAGTGTTAAAAACAACTTCATCACACTTTCAGTGGCAGAAAAATAATACTATGCCACCTGTCAGGAATGGGTTAAGTTAGCCTAATGCCCCGATTTTGGGCCAACTGTGGGCAGTGAAACAGTGCCTCCATGTTACCTAGATCCAATGGGTTAAAAAAGGAACATCTCATAGTTTACAGCACATCACAACAAAAGAGCAGTTTACACCTTCAGTTATTTTTGTAATACACATATTTCTCTACACAATCACGAATGTGTCTATGAATTAAATATGAAAGATAAGATGCTATTCTTATAAAATAGAGTGAGAATAAGCAAGATGTTAGACGAAACATGTCTATACCACTTTTCAGCCATCATTCATTTTTGAAAGTGTGAGTTCAAGAATAAGTTACAGCTTATAAGATGAAAGATATCATGATTACCCTACACACTGCAAAAATAAAGAAAAAACAGTGACAAAGCCATGGTAGTTTACTTAATGAATTTGCAACTCTGATTATGATCACTGCTCTACAACCAAAGGATTAATGCAGTGGCAGGAGACTGTGGTGCTATTGCAGAAAAAAAATTCCAGCAATGATTTTACTTTCCAGTCACACACACTGGTATAAATATGATTAACAGTGCATGAGAAAAGTAATTATGAACTGATAAAATTGCTCAAATTATGTCAATTTTGTTTATAACTGAATGTATTACAGCCCTGACAGTTTGCCCACTACCGATGTTTCAACAAAGAATAGCAAATGAGACTATAATCTTAACTTTCTAATCCTATCTGTCAATATGGCTATCATTAACAATGTATGAGAATATATTTCTGGTTGATGAAACTGTAAATTTGTGAAGAAGGAACATTATTAGTCAAGTTAAGAGTCAAATACTAATATTAATTATCAATCATGATGGTTTGGTCTTCTAAATGTCCAAATTAATTGCACTACTGTAGCCATTTGTTCTAATTTCAACCTCCCACAGACTAATTCTACAACAAATTCCAATAAATCTCGCCATAGCTAAATTCCCTAATTTCAGCTTACCACTGGCAAACCAATGTAAAAATTTCAGCAGTTTTCCCAGTTTTAACCCACTAGTCCTTAAGTTTCCAACCACACAGCCTACCTGGCCTTCTTCAGGTGAATGGGCTCTCCGACCTTCTCCTCATAAGGTGGAATTGTTGGCTCCTGGATGTGAGTTGGCTCGTGAAGCTCCCCATCCCCGCTGCTGTAATGACGGCCAACCTGAGAAGGAGATCGTGAGTTTTAAGAAGAGTTTTGAGGGAGAAAGGGAGGGAAGGAGGGAGAAAGGGTGGAAAGAAGGAGAAGGATATGGGAGAGGGGAAAGGGCAGGAGAAGAAAGGGTGGGAAAGAGAGAGAGAGAGAGAGAGGGAGTGGGAATAGGAGGGGAGGAGAGGGGGTAGAGGAAGGAAGGGGAGAAAAGGTGGGAATAGCAAGAGAGAAAATGAGAGTGAGAGTGAGAGTGAGAATGAGAGTGAGAACGAGAGAGAGAGAGAGAGAGAGAGAGAGAGAGAGAGAGAGAGAGAGAGAGAGAGAGAGAGAGAGAGAGAGAGAGAGAGAGAATGATTGCGTGAGTGGGGAAGAAAAAAAAAAAGGGGGGGAAGGAAGTGCTCATGATTTATATTCACTAATTTTGCTAGGATGAGTGTATACAAAATTGCACATTGCTTATACTAAGAATTTGGTGTTAGCAGATTACATCTGACACATAGTGTTTACATATAGTAGTTCTACTCCAGAGAATTCAAATAAGTTGATAATACAGGCAGTAAAGAGAGCAGCGTCAAGCACCTGCTTTGACCTCCACACCTGCAGGCACTCAGATGGCAAGCCCACAAACCTCTGCCAAATGAACTATGCCAAGAATTATACAGCAAATACAGAACCAATCTAAGCTCCATCATGTCAGAAGATTTGCTTGCCTTTGTCAGAACACTAAGTGTCATGTTGGGCATTACCTGACACTCTGCCAGCTTTCGTGGGATCCTGATACAAATCCCTACTCCCCAAGTTATACTCTAATTAATTTCTGTGGATGATTTCTAACCAGAGACAGCATAGGGTTTGCATGTACGGAAGCTGTATTTGTAACAGCAATATACAGATTTTGTTATAGAAATACCACTGTTAGTGCTGTATTTTTTCATTAGATGTGAAGGCTCCAGGGGTGGCTGGGGTGATAGGGACATAAGGCTGTATTATTTAACATCCCCAAGGGGTGGGCTTTCCCCAGAGCCAGCTTCCCCTCCTCTCTTCTGTATTATTAAAGTTTTGTGGGTGTTGCTTGTGCCACAGGCCTCCCTCATGGTACTGGAACAAATGCTGGACAGCAAGGAGTACCCTGCACCAAGCCCCGCAAAATGATCATTTAAAATATACTCATATGAATATGAGCATTTTATATAAAAATTATTTTTATATGCTATTTAAAATATATCATACAGCTGTTGTTTTTTCTTTATGATGTAAATAAAATTATATGGTTAGTTTTTAAAGACTAATGTTGCACCATTTTGGGAGTTTTTGCTATGTATTATTACAATGTCAAAAATACAATAATTACTATATATTAGTGACTCATCTCCATATAATTATTCAGAAGAACTTTTATTTTGTTCTTAAAATATCTACATATTCATATATGAGTGTATGTATGTCCAAAAGTATTCTTGGATCAGAGATTCAAAATTACTTTCATTGCATTTTGTTAATTTAAACTTTCTTCTATCACATAAGCTTTATATATCCACTCTCATGCACCACAATTGATTGAGTGTATTAACATGAATATAATGATGCTTGTGTTATGGATGAAAGTTTAGATTCACAAAACATTTTATGAATGCTCATGCTTTCATACATATATAGGATTTATACAATAAATATATATAAATACCCATTTCTAGCTGTAAATGTGTGTTTCAGGGAGGTTTGAGGTAAAATATATCCAGCCTTTATAAAGAATAAGATTAGCATCATTTAGTTATATTACATTTAGATGAATTAAAATACCAAGGTTGGAGAGTTAACAAGAGTCTGATAAGAAATATACAATCCTGCCTGATTTTTAATGATGAACATATTGCTCATATTGGTAACTCTGAACTCTCAAATGTTTTGAGAGAGATTGTGAAATATGACAGTTTAAATGACAGTTGATATTCTGATAGTTGGGTTTGACACAATCTTTCCAGAAAAAATGACTATGAACATGGCTGCAAATTATAAATAAGCCAGCATATGGTGTACAAGCTGCAGCACATAAGATGCATAAGCGTACCAACCAGTCCCACAGAATTCACCGGGGAATTTGCTTGCCTGAGCAGTTTGCGAGTGCGAGGCTGTTAGTCCCAGATGGGTGTGGTTACTTCATTATAACTTCACTGTTGTTTTTTCCGATTGAAAAAACAATAGACTGATGAATATTACAATGTGAATTAAACAAGGAATAATAATTGCAAGTTTTGATAGCTGTGCAAAACTAAAAACTTACCCTCAAAAAAAAAAAAAAAAAGGCAAGGTTGGATGGCTGTGCAGAACAAATGTACTAACATATAAAGGCCCATTCAGTGATATGGTAAATATTTTGTAAACTTCGCACAACCAATCATGATACTGGTTACTAGCATTTGCTGCTGAGGTTAATCTTTAAGGTATGGTCACATAAATGTTGGGTATACTGAAGTTGATATTCTTGTACAGGACGGAAAGATACAGTTGTTGGTATATGAAATAATCTGCAGACATGAACAATAACAATGAAGGAAAAAGATCACGGAAAGCAGGCTCGCAGGCTAAGTCCACTTGATGCACCAATGTTTCAGCTGTTATTTTGCAATGCATACCAAGGTGAAGACAATGTTTCCAAAGGGTATTAGGGGGCTGAGCCCCCCCCATCAACCCTCCACTGGAGCAGTGCCGGAAGGTCATACCCAGTCAAGGCAATTAAATTATTGAATAAATTTTGTGACAAGGGGTTGGGGACTTGGTCTCCGGCGCATGCATCCATGCTGTAAAGAATTATCCCTGCAGAAACCCCCTCAGCCCAAATTAACAATGATACCTAGTAAACTAATAATCAAATTACACAACCTTTACATAGTACGAATTTTAAAATAATCAGTATTACCTATCACTAATGCGAACTTTAAAATCATCTTGGGTGACATATCCCCTTGTATAAGTTTCCATGCACACACTTCCAACGCGCAAGCAGACCCAAATCCCTCCCGAAGCACACGGCCCCAATACGCAAGCCAGTGCCTCCGCTTGCAGCAAAACCTCCCTCAGGATTCCCCCTTCCTCACCAGCGCAGCTCTTGTTTCACTCCTGCAGAGGATTCCCCACAGCCGCTGAGCACCAAGTCTTCCCGGGAGAGCCATGACTTCTGTGGGGAGTGGCCGGAGAAGAGGGAGTGAGGTGGCGAGCTTTTAAGAGGATATGTAACGTGTATGTTGGGAGCGATATGTAACTCCCTGGCGGCTTTCCAGCGTGACGTAAGCGACGTCACTGTTATATAATGGTGTGTGATTTAGATGTTTTGCGAATTTTCTTGGATAGATTTAATTTTTTTCCTAGATTTAAGTGGGTATTTGGGATGGTTAGGTAGTTTCTGTGAGATTATATTAGTAGATATGTTTTTTTTCGTCTTGTTTTGGTTATGTCATTCTTAGTGTGTTCTACATGCATGTATTAAGGGTCGGCATTTTCATATATTGCTTATATAATACACCTTAAAACTATTACTACCTGCTTGTTATGTCCTGCCAAAAACAATAATCATCTGAAATTTGTTGTTTCATTTCATAGAAGTTTCTTATTCTTAGCTCATGGCGTCAGTGGAATCTACGAACGATTATTACATTCCTTTACATTGCACGCTGCAAGGAAATTTCCTTTAGGATTTAACAAGTCAGATTATAACACACGCTCAGACACACAGACATGCACACATAAATACACACACACACACACACACACACACACACACACACACACACACACACACACACACACACACACACACACACACACACACACACACACACACACACACACACACACACACACACACACACACACACACACACACACACACACACACATATATATATATATGTATATATGTATATATATGTATATATATGTATATACATACATACATACATACATACATACGTACATACACATATATATACACATACATATATATATATGCATACATACATACACACATACCTATGTCCATACATGCATGCATGTATATATACATACATACAAACATATATACATACAGATATACATATGTACATACACATATATGTATACACAAATACATGTGTATATATGTATGTACGTATACATATATATATATATATATATACATATATATATATATATATATATATATATATATATATATATATATATATATATATGTGTGTGTGTGTGTGTGTGTGTGTGTGTGTGTGTGCGTATGGGGTGGGGTTGTCAGTGTATATGTATGTATATATAAATATGATTACATACATTCATATGTACATACATACGTACATGCACATATACATATACATATATATGTATATGAATAAATAAATGTATATATATATAGATAGATAGATGGAAGACAGATATATATATAGATATGTGCATCTATATACATATATATATATATATATATATATATATATATATATATATATATATATATATATATGCTTGTATATGCTCATATATATGTATATGTATATATATTTATTCATAAGTATATATACTATTTGCACACACACACACACACACACACACACACACACACACACACACACACACACACACACACACACACACACACACACACACACACACACACACACACTCACAGTCACAGTAACTCACACACACACACACACACACACACACACACACACACACACACACACACACACTCCTTCTCTCTCTCTCTCTCTCTCTCTCTCTCTCTCACTCTCTCTCGTAACATGTACATTTCTACCGAGTTTTGCACATACACATTCGCACAAACACAGACACTGAGAGAGGGAGAAAATATCAGTTGTGTGGTAATGAAACACCAGAAAGAATCATTAGCTTTTATTTATATACAGAAATTAGCCTTTTTGTCAACACAGAAAGCAAGAGAAAAATCGAGTTTAAATCCGCTAAATTTTAGCTTGATTTCAGCAGTTCTTTCCAGTCCGGATAAATGCGCGTTTTCATCCGATCACAGAATGCACTCAGGTTCGGATACATTTCTGCAAAATGATAATCAATAACAATAATAATAATAATAATGAAATACCAATAACAACAATAATACCAATAACAACAATAATACCAATAACAACAATAATACCAATAACAAAGATAATGATCATGGTAATGATAATGGTGATGATAATGATAAAGATAATGATGATAATGTAATAATGATAATGGTAATAATAACAATATTTATAAAAAGGATAACAACATATTGTTGAGATCAAAAAATATAATGCTACTATTGCCAATGAAGTTTTCAATAATACGTTAATTATTTATATATCCTACTACTGAGTGTCATGGGATGATGTGAATTACAATAAAAAACTATCTTTATGTCACATTCAGGTTGATCGCCTATTTTTGACTATCTTTCTCTCTCTCATATGAATAAGAAATACTGAATGCAAATGAATCAGTGATTGAAATACCCTCACCTGTGACGAGCGCCTCGTACTTTGACCCCGGGGCGTTCCACCTCAGCTGCGCCAGCTGGCCGAAGATGGCGCAGTCGGCACTCGAAGGTCGATCTCCGCCGAAGAAGGGCGCCTCGCCTGAAGGAACGACAAAAACAGTTGGATTACTCTGTCGTGTCCTTTTAAGCGATATTAGGGAGTCTTTACAACATTTTTTTTATTAACCCTTTCCGTTTCATTTCTTAACCCCCTTCTTCGCATCTCTTTCCTCCTCGCTTCCTCTTCCTACCTTTTTTAGTCTTTCCCTTCCCTTACTCACCAAGCACTCCAGACAGAGTCGCACACGCTTTTTTGCAGATACGGAAGATCTCCTCAGGCGTGTGTTTTCCAATGCCGTGTTCTCTCGCCCTCGCTCTTATCCCCCTCTTCATGAACGCTGGGAAGAAGCGAGACATGAGAGGAGAGAAGGACTGAGATTTCATGAACGATTCGCAGCCGTCGATCCAGTAACGCCATGTGATAACGCACCTGATGATGAAACGGGAGGAAATGGGATTAATGCTTTAATAAATAATCAATACTTTAATAATCATTAAATAGAATCTCCATCACTGTTAGGAAAGTCATGAGTATGATAATCTTTGATTAGAATTACTATCACCATTAAGGACATCATTAAGAATATGATAATCACTTGATTAGCATCTTTATCGTCAGTACGAACGTCATTAACAATATGATAATCATTAGAATCGCCATCGCCTTTGCGAACTTCATTAATAATGGTGTGGATGCACAATTATTAATGGATGCAAGTATCATTGATCGTTAGTTTTGTTCCCAATGGGAGGCCGTTAGACCAAAGAATCTTTCGGGCTTCACCTGTAGGGGCGAGGCATCGACGAGAGAGAAAGAAGACTGATAACCAACGATCAGTAATACTAACCAGAAGAGGTGTTCGTCAGCCAGGACCCTGACGGCCTCGAGCGTGGCCGCCTTCTGAGGGTCGAGGTGGCTGTCGAGGTCGACGTCGAACTCGCTGGCGAGCCTCTCGAGGATGAACTCAGAGTCGCCGAGGTCCTCGCCGTTGAGGGTGATCCATGGACATTTGCCCTTCGGCCCGAACGGTGATTCCGTGTCCACCTGTCAGAAATCGCCAGAGACATTGTTTTTTCTTCCTTTGCCAATATTGTACAAACTATATTCTAACTATACCTTTATATACAAATTTAATCTATCTACAAAAATGTACCATGTATAGATTAGGTTCATACTGTTGTGAATGTAAACAACAAATCTATCAGTAAAACTTCAACCTCGTCATTCGGAATAACTCGATAAGATTATTTGATAAGCGTTGCTGTTATCTAAATATGAATAGGGTGAGCACAAGGGTCTATATAGTACAGCGTAACGATATCTTACACACACAGCAATAGAAACACTGTATGTCTACTTACAACAAATGACATTATATTAATACATAGTAGTTTTCATTCTTCTTCTGATTATTAACCTGATATTGACTACGGCAAAACTATTACCTTTATTCATACAGAATAAACATGGAATCTTTTGATGTCTAAATATCCTTGGTAAATTGTTATTTATATTCAGACGTTTCATGGTTCACCTACACTATTACCACTGGCAATGAAGGAAAAAAAAAGAAACTAAAGACCAATGATGTCCTCTTATGTACAATATAAAGATGTGAGATTACTTTCCAGAGTACTCCTATCCTGGTTATAATAAACGACAAAAAGTAATTTCTGATATGATACCCTTAATGGAAAATAGATGAAAATACAGCAAAAAATCACTCACCTCATACTTAATGTTTGTAAGTCTCAGGAAAGTCTCCACCTTCAAAGCAAATGGACTAAGATTTGGGCAGAATTTTCCTCGTTGGAACTGGTGAAGAAGAACCACGTTGTGACCCACACTATCCCAGGCTTTCCTGGAATCATAGGTCACTACTGTCGTTATGTGGACAATCATAAACTTTTTTCTTCATTTTCTTTAACCCCTCCCCTCGATCCTGCACCCTATTTCGAGTTTAACCTGCCTTTAGCATGATAAACACTCCTCGCCCTTACGGCCTCATTACAAGTCAAGTTGCAGCATCTTCGCAGGCCTAACCTTGACATCCTTTACGGCAGGGTACAAAATATGGCCCATGAAGTGGTGTTTTCTGGCTTGCTACATTTCACAAAATGAAGTTTAAAATATAATATAAGTAAAACAATAATGTATAAGTAAAATAATAATGTATATGAAATAATAAAATCATGTAATTGACAATATAGAAAAATTAACTTTTTCATATGAGATACACAGGACTAAACACTACTGATTAGTGATTAACAGTTGTAACCACATACTACACTGCAAGAAAGATTCCATTCACCTCATTAATTAAGAACCTTCATGGTGGCAGCAG
>NC_051394.1:16392258-16394758 GCF_015228065.2 Penaeus monodon
ATAATATAATAAATAATAATAACTAATAATAATGATACAATAATAATTAATGATAATGTTCTTGTATAATGGTAAAATAATGCGATATGTATAGATACTTATGTTAATAATAATAGTAATGATGATAATAATAATAATAATAATAATAATGATAGATAAATTATAACGATAATGAGAATGATAAATAAATAATAACGATAATACAAAAATAATATCAATAATGATAATAATGATAACAATCATAACAACACTAACAGTAAAAATAGTGATAATAATAGTAGTAATGAAAATGATGATAATCATAATGATGATAAGAAATACTGATGATAATGATAATGAATATATATTAATGATAAGCAATATTATTAATAACAATAGTAATATCGATGCTTATGTTAATAATAAGAGTAAAATGATAATAAGAAAAAAAATGATAACAATGATAATGCCCATTATCATTATAATAATAGCGATAGTATCGTTAGCAATAACATTACAATAAAGGATTCTGAATTCAGATAATTTCTTTATCTATAATATCTTACAGGTTAATAAAATCCAACTTGAAGCCGATTTTATATCATGTTGTCACATTATTTAGCATCATACGTAAGGAATGCACATTCACAAACAGAATACATATATATCACATTATTGTCTAGCGGAGGAATCGAAGGACTGTGGTTCGTGGCGGTTCACTCGGGTTTGAGGAGCTGGTTCCAGTCAGGGTAGATTCGGTCTCTCATTCGGTCGCAGTACTCACTGAGGTTCGGATACGCTTCTGGAAGGTTAAGAGGAAATTAAATATGCGACACACACACACACACACACACACACACACACACACACACACACACACACACACACACACACACACACATACACACACACACACACACATACACACAAACACAGACGCGCGCGCGTGTGCTAACGTATTGCCAATGATCCATACTTGAGTAATGGATGTTCTGCCGAATTCAGACAGTTGACAGTCGGGACTCATGTGATTGGAGGTCCTATTGATAACCATCTACACGCTTTACTAATGCAACAGTCCTATAAGAGAGAGAGAGAGAGAGAGAAGAGAGAGAGAGAGAGAGAGAGAGAGAGAGAGAGAGAGAGAGAGAGAGAGATAATGAAAGAATGAAAGAAAAAGAAAGAAAGAAAGAAAAAAGAAAGAAAGAAAGAGACTTATTTGTTCGTAAGTAATAAAATCATATCACTTTGTGATAATAAAACACAGATATCTATAACATATATGACATAATATATATATATATATAACATATATATATATATATATATATATATATATATATATAACACACACACACACACACACACACACACACACACACACACACACACACAACATATATATATATATATATATATATATATATATATATATATAAAACATATATTCTATAACATCTTTTGTTGTAGGAAAATCTGTAAAAGGAATTTTGATCCCTGCCAAATGCTTGTATATGTATGTATGTGCGAGTTTTAAGTCTACTATTCTAGAGCATACTTAAGAGTTTTCACAAAGATAATGATAAAGCACTCATAATGAAATATCAATGATTGCTAAGAATATCGTTGAATACTGTGTTACTGTTACTTTTTTCTGCCGCGTCATCTAAGGTCATTAGCAGCACATACATCCTCATCCTCAGAGACGTAAAATCGGATCAGTTATTGTTACTATCACACTATAGTGAGAAGGTGGGGCTTGGGGGTGAAGTCCCCAGGTAAGTTTTTGCTTCAGTAAGGCGGTATTTGTGAATTTCCAGAATGGTCAAAACAAACAAATGTACCAGACGAAAAAATAACAGAATTATAACAGGTTTATACAGAAACTACCATTACCACTCACTGAATACAGCAGGCCGTTGCTTTAGACAAACCATACGGTTCATATGTTGAGAAAAAAATTAACGTGGAAGAAATCCAGGAAAAACGGTAATCAACAAAGGTGCAGTTCATTCTTAAAACCCTGCACATGTATAAGTAGGTGAATCGTGCGTTTCGTAAATGCACCTGTGACTATGCTTTCATAGGAGGATCCCGGGGCATTCCACTTGAGCTGCGCCAGTTGGCCGAAGACGGCACAGTCGGCGGTCGAGGGTTGCTCCCCGCCGAAGAAGGGAGACTCGCCTGAAGAATAAGAAGCATTTATAGAATAAGAAGCATTTATTTCACTGGAATGAAACTGACACCACTTTCAGTACATCTAACTTTTATTCTTTACTTTTATTTCCTCTTCCTCAGATAGATTATCTCTGATGCATTGATTAAGCTTCCAAATTACTCTTCAAGCAGTATAAAAAGTTTATACCTTATTTGTGAATATACATAATCTCAGGTTCTTTATAAATCATAATGTAGTATCACATTCTTCAAGAATAAAGATATATCATGCATATTTTTTTTATTTTATATTTTGAATTACTTGCTTTCGTTCAGTAAACTCGAGATATTTGCCTCCGTTGAG
>NC_051394.1:16402258-16412258 GCF_015228065.2 Penaeus monodon
GGATTTGAGGAAGGTCTTGCAGCCGTCCAGCCAATAACGCCATGTGATGACGCACCTGGAAGGGAAGGTGTGGTGGTGGCAATGAGTATTAGTTTTTGTGGGTAAACAGGACTGTGGTAATGGGGATGGTGATGTTAATATTGATAAGTTGTAAAACGTGTATTTGCACTACGGTAATGGCGTCTGTCATAACGGTGACAACATTAACAATCAATTAAAACGAATGGACTGGAATGATTAGAGTTCTGTCACTCTAATAATTCCAAATGACTAGAGCGCTAATAGTCATTTAAGAGGAGTGAACTGGACTTTAGTGAAGAAAACCTGTACGATGATGATAATGATGGCAATACTAATCACCGAATTGCACTATGTTGATGAGTATTAGGACGATGATGAGGGTGATGTTGATAACAATAATAATCAATCGTAATGAGTAGACTGGGGTATGATAATGACGATATGAATGGTGAATTTGATAACAACACTCATTTACATGATAATTAGAATAATGACTGGACTGTTGACATTTCTGGTGACAATAGCAATAACAACAATGGAAGGAGTTATCGCAAACTGGCTTGTCATATGGATGCCTTGAATGCCAATGGTAATGATAATAATGGAAATGATAATGGTAACAACTTGCAAACTGTTATGATAATGGGTTGTGATAATAACTACTGGAAGCGTGTAGGTGAACTGTGATGATGATAATGAAAACGGCAGTGATGTTGTCGTCTAGACAACATTACTGTCCTTATTGATCAGATGATATGCATACACGCGTATACAAAATGACTTAGAAATGCAGATGCACAGACATTTGAGTACAAAATTTCTTCCAGGGTACACACAGACACACGCATATACAAGCTGTCACAGAGGTTAGACATACAAATACAGAGGAAAAAAAACAACTATATCCCCCCCACACACACAAAGGCGTTAAACATACCCAGTATAGTCCCTGCGGAATTAAGACAGGCTACTCACCAGAAGAGGTATTCGTCAGCCAGGATCCTGACGGCCTCGAGCGTGGCTGCCTTCTGGGGGTCGAGATGGCTGTCGAGGTCGACATCGAACTCGCTGGCGAGCCTCTCGAGGATGAACTCAGAGTCGCCGAGGTCCTCGCCGTTGAGGGTGATCCATGGACATTTGCCCTTCGGCCCGAAAGGCGCCTCCGTGTCGACCTGCAGTAGCCATAAACGGATTTGTGATAGTGGACATGCACAAAGTCTAAGGAAATATTTAGACTTTGCGTACGTTATATATATATATATATATATATATATATATATATATATATATATATATATATATATATATACGTATATATACATATATTTATACATAGATACATAAATAATGAAACATAGATAAACAGCGGCCACGTATAGGAGAGAGAGAGAGAGAGAGAGAGAGAGAGAGAGAGAGAGAGAGAGAGAGAGAGAGAGAGAGAGAGAGAGCGAGCGAGAGAGAGAGAGAGAGAGAGTGTGTGTGTTTATAAGTGAGCTAGGTGATAATGATAAAAAAAGGAGAGAGAAAAGCATGTTCATATAAATTTTATCAAGAATCTGCATTACAATCATTACATTTCCATTTGGTTTTATGACAATACACAATGGCAAATAGCTGTCATAATCACAGAATTGGTATAGTGTACATAATATATATATATATATATATATATATATATATATATATATATATATATATATATATATATATATATATATAATTCGTATCTGGGAATCAGTGCTCATTTGGAAATCATTCACATACATAAGTTTACATTCAAATACTAAGCTCTAAGATTAGATGCGGGATTCGCTTGCGCAGCTGCACTCATAAGAACTTTACCAACTATAAACCAGAAAATATAGTCCTTTCATGTTATATAAGAAAATGGTGATGTTAAAGCGGGTACTAAAGCGTTTTAAGTCGGGGCCAGCACTGATGATTATAATGTTTTTTTTTATTAGTTTTTGGCCAGATTCATCCTCGTTCTGTAGTTTACCTACACACACAACACACACCACACACACACACACACACACACACACACACACACACACACACACACACACACACACAACACACACACACACACACACACACACACAACACATACACGCACACACACACACACACACACACATACAAACACACACACACACACACACACAACAAACACACACACACACACACACACACACACACACACACACACACTCACTCACTCACTCACACACACACACACACACACACCTATCTATCTATGTCTATTTATCTATCTATCTATATATGCATATATGTGTATATATATTTATGCATGTATATATATATATATATATATATATATATATATATATATATATATATATATACATATACATACACTCCTCTATCCCTTTTCTTTTCCCACTTCCTCTTTCTCTTCCTTTCCTTCTTCCTCTTTCTTTTCCTCTCCCCTCTCCCTCCCACACCTTCCTTCAATTCACTCCCTCCCTCCTCCTCGTTTTCCCTCTGGGGCCTCCCCCCTCCCTCCCTCTCCCTCCCTCCTTACCCATCCCGCTTTCCTAGCCCCTCCCTCCCTCTCCCTCCCTCCTTCATCCCCTCCCTTCTCCCTTCCCCATCTCCCTTTTCTCTTTAATCCCATTTCCCCTCCCTACTCCTTTCGTTCGAATGCTCCCTTCCCCTCTCTGTCTGCCTCTCACCCTATTCTTCTTTTAAGTCAACAGTAACAACAACAACAACGATAACAGCAATGATAAAAAAATCATAATAATGTTGATGATGATGGTAATGATGATGATAATAATAGTAGTAGTAATAGTAATAATAATACTGTGATATTAATAATAATAACAATTATAAAAACGATTATGATGATAATAATGATGATGATCATCATCATCATCATCATGATGATGATGATCATCATCATCATAATCATAATAATAATAATGATAGTAATATTGAAAAATAATAATGACAATAATAGTAATAATAAAAATAATCATAATAATAATGCTAACAGCACCAACAATAGTAATAATATCAATGATAATGACAATAATAAAATAATGTAAATAATAATGATAATAAAATAAGAACAATACTAAAGACAATAATAATATGTATAACAATATCAATGAGGATAATAATGCTAGAATAATGATGATGATGATAATAAAATAATAATAATAATAATAATAATAATAATAATAATAATAATAATAACAATACAGACAGAGGAAACAATGGAGAAGGAAGAATTCAAAAGGAGAAAGGCAGAAGAGCTCAAACAAAAATGGACAGGAAAGGCAATGCATGGGCAATTCGTTAGAGAGATGCCAGAAAAGGTAGACAGGGTTAAATCTTGGGAATGGCTGTCAAGGAGTGATTTGAAGGTTGAAACGGAAGCTCTCCTATGTGCTGCACAAGAGCAAGCAATAGGACCAACTACGTGAAGCATTATATAGATAAGAGCAGCGACAGTCCACTGTGTAGAATGTGTGGTAAACGAGGTGAAAGCATACAGCATATTGTTTCAGAGTGCGAGAAATTAGCCCAGAAAGAGTACAAAAGACGTCACGATAACGTGGCAAAGAAAGTACACTGGGATTTGTGTAGGAAACATGGGCTTGAGCATTCAGATAAGTGGTATGAACACACCCCAGAGGGTGTTGTTGAGAACGAGGCCGTGAAAATTCTGTGGGATATCAATGTACAATGTGATAACGTCATTCAGGCAAGAAGACCAGATGTTATAGTAATTCATAAGGAAAAGAAAGAGGCTCTAATAGTTGATATTGCCGTACCTGCAGATACGAGGATTGCAGAAAAAAAGTTAGAGAAGGTAGAAAAGTACCAAGATCTGAAAAGGGAAATAGAAAGGTTGTGGGAACTGCGATGTGCAAAAGTTGTTCCAGTAGTGATTGGTGCCCTCGGAAGCGTTACAAAAGATCTTGAATGTTGGATTGAAAATATGGACATTGGGCCTGAGGTTGGAGTACTGCAGAAGACTGCTTTATTGGGGACGGCAAGAACACTGAGAAAAGTGCTAGAACTTTAAAGGAGAAGGACAACTGTTAGCCTTTAGTCATTTGCTATGACTCGCCTAACAGGAAGAAAAACGGCAATAAGAACAGCCAGTGTAGAAATGCTTAAGATCCCATAATAATAATGATAATAATAACAACAATAATGATAATAATAATAATAATAATAATAATGACGATGATGATGATGATAATATTAATACATATAACAATTAGAGTAAAATTGATAATAATGATAATAACAATAATGGCAAGAATGATAATAATAAGAAGAAGGATAACATCAATCATAATGATGATAATACCAATAATAATAATAATAGTAATTGATCTGGTTTTACGTCCTGAACCCCTCTGCATGGCAAGGGAGTTCGAGACGTAAAATCGGATCAGTTATCGTTACTATCACACTTAACATAAAACAGGAGCAAATGATTTTTTTTCTTTCTTTCTTTTTTTATGTTTTTTTTATTTGTTTTGTTTTTGGAAGGTGGAGACCGTTACCCCAAGTGAATGCCCATCGTTTTTATTGCGGTAAGATTCGAAATCTCGCATTGGGTGACCGACTATGGTCCGAAGCCGCACGCGTTACCGCTACACAACGGCGGGCGACCGTAATGATGATAGTAATGGTAGTGGTAACTGTAAAAAAAAAAAGGGTTGATGATAATAACAATAAAAGTAATAATAATAATGAGGGTGATTATAGTAATACCAATAATGATAATGATAATAATAAAAAAAATTATAATGGTAATAATAATAAAAGTAATAATAATAATAATAATAATAATAATAATAATAATAATAATAACAACAACAATAATAATGATGGAAAAATAATAAGGATAATAATAATAACAATAAGGAGAATAACAATAATTATAAATACAACAACAACATTAATGATAATAAGATGACTGGGACCAATAATAATGATACTATAGCCACTACTAATACTATTAATAACAGTAATAATTATGATTATAATAACTATTATTATAACCACTAATTGTAATTACAACAATGATAATTACAATAATGATATTAGTAATGATAATGATAATAGTATAATAATAATAATTGTAGGAAAGACTATGATAATTGTCAACAATGATAATGATAAGAATGATAAAAAAAAAGTGATGACAGCGATGGTAATGATGATATGCATTATCGCAGCGGCAAAAAGATCATGACAGCGATAACAGGGGCTGTTGACAACTATGGTAACTATAGACCAGAAACTCCACATCCCATATGAGGATGGCGTATTCCTGGGCATAGCTCTGTCTTCCTTCGTCTTCGGGAATAATGAAACATCATGACTCCAAAAGTAAAGTTTATTCTTTCTTAAGCGAACTCCATTTTACGGCACATATATACAGTATATATGTATACACACACGCGTGCACACGCACACACGAACACACACAGACACACACACACACACACACACACACACACACACACACGCACACACCATATTAATAATAACAACAACAATAACATTAATAATAATAATAATAACAACAATAATAATAATAATAATAATAATAATAATAATAATAATAATAATAATAGCAATAATAATGATAATAATAATAATAATAATAATAATAATAATAATAATAATAATGATAATGATAATAATAAGAACAATAAATAATAATAATAATATTATTAATAATAGTAATGATAAATAATATTGATAAAGATAATGATAATAATATTATCATTATTACCATAAACAAGCACATACACACACGTCCATAATCGGAGGTACACGCACACACACAAACGACTAAGAATAGTGAAGAATAACTAAGTAAGCTCACACACAAGCATCTCTATTTCTCTCTTTGTCTCTGTCTCTCTCTCTCTCTCTCTCTCTCTCTCTCTATATATATAAATATATATATATATATATATATATATATATATATATATCCCCCTCTCTCTCTCTCTCTCTCTGTATATATATATATATATATATATATATATAATATATATATATATATATATATGAATAGCAAAACACTCTTCCGTGCTGATACAATGGAAGAAAAACCCACAATACAAAAACTAGATTTATTGAAAATGAGACTACAGTTTCGAAATCCCCCTGGATTCCATCTTCAGGTCTGAAGAGGAAAGGGAGAGGAGGGGGTATAAAAGAGAGAGAGGAGAGGCAACGCGGGAACACGGGCGGGTGAGGACAGACGAACGGAAGTAGAGGGAGGTCACATCAGGTCGGAGGATCGGGCGGACTATGCGCCGGGTGGCCGGCATACGGTAGAAGGCGGAGGATATGGGAAGCAAGGAGGCTGTCAGCAGGAGAAAAGCCGCTGTTCAAGTTGAAATTAGGCAGCAGCTTTATAAAGGAAGATTCCACCAGTCTGCGGGAGTGGACATCGGCGGAAGAAAACACAATCCGCGCTGCTGACCAGTCCATCTGATGGCCAGTGTCCCACTGATGGCAAAAGAGGGCGTTATTGTTGTGTCCCCTGGATATAGCGTACTTATGTTGTGACAGACGCTTGGTAAGACTGGCGCCTGTTTCGCCAAAGTACTGCTTGTCACAGGAGGCACAAGGAACAGCATAGGTGCCCACCTTCGCGGAGGAAGGAGGGCTAGTATGGACCAGGTTGCGACGGAGAGTGTTCACCTGGCGAAAGATCAGCATGCAGTTGAGAGGGTGAAGAGGGCGACGGAGAGAGTAAATTTCCTCAGTGTAGGGCAGGCTGAGGACGGGCAAATGAGGAGTCAATTTAGGAGGAGAGTCGTGATAGAAGGTACGCCGCGCCCTGGATAACGCGGCATCGAGAACATGACCAGGGTAGCCCAGTTTGGAGAAAGAGCGACGAAGGAAGACGATCTCTCCATCCAGGTACTGGGGGTCACAGATGCGAAGGGCGCGAAGGAACAGCGAGGTGGCAACACCTCTCTTCACATGGAGAGGGTGGTATGAGAAGAAGTGTATGTACATACCACTATGCATGGGTTTCCTGTATATGGAGAAGGAGAAGTGGTCAGCAGAGCGATGGACTAAGGTGTCCAAGAAAGGGAGCCTGTTGTCAACCTCCCATTCCACCTTGAAACGGATGGAAGGAGAGAGAGAGTTCAGCTGCATCAGGAAACCCGGAAACAGAGCAGGGTCATGAGGCCAAAGAGCAAAGACGTCGTCGACATACCTCAGCCAGATCGACGGCCGAATGGAGATGGAAGGGAGAAGCTCAGACTCGAAGAATTCCATGAACAGGTTTGCCAGGACTGGAGAGAGAGGAGAGCCCATGGCAACACCGAACGTCTGAGAGTAAAAACGACCTTCGAAAGAAAAGGAATTAGAATCCACACACAGACGAATCAGCTGGAGGAAGGCGTCGGTGGGCAGAGGGAGACGAGGATCCTCTTCAGGGAGTCTCCTCTGGAGGAAAGCCAGGACATCATCAAGCGGGACCTTGGTGAACAGGGACTCAACGTCCAAGCTCATCATGGTCACCGGTGAAGCTCCGCGAACGCGGGAGATGAAGTCCTGAGAGTGGCGCAGGTGAGCAGGAGAGAAGGTGCCAAGGAGGGGAGTGAGACACTTTGCCAGCCAGGCAGCAAGAGGGTGCGTCACAGATCCCCGGGAGGAGATGATGGGGCGCAGAGGCACGGCCGGCTTATGGGTTTTAGGAAGCCCATAGAAATGAGGGAGTCGAGGGTTGATGACCCTGAACCTCTGGTATAGATTCGCCTCCGGAAAACAGGCTGCTATCTCTTTCAGGCGACGGTGGAAGGTAGCAGCAATGCGTTCACGGGGGTCACTAGTCAAGGGAGCATAAGTGGAGGCGTCATCCAACAGGTCCTGGGCCTTCTGCAGGTAAGAGGCACGGTCGAGGACCACCACCGAGTTGCCCTTGTCAGAGGGCAGAATGGTGACGTCCTCCCTGCGCAGGCTTTGAAGGGCCTCACGGTAACGCCTAGGAATGGAAGGGTTAGGATGGAGGAGAGAATCGAGGGCCGGGATGAAAGTACTTTGGCGAAACAGGCGCCAGTCTTACCAAGCGTCTGTCACAACATAAGTACGCTATATCCAGGGGACACAACAATAACGCCCTCTTTTGCCATCAGTGGGACACTGGCCATCAGATGGACTGGTCAGCAGCGCGGATTGTGTTTTCTTCCGCCGATGTCCACTCCCGCAGACTGGTGGAATCTTCCTTTATAAAGCTGCTGCCTAATTTCAACTTGAACAGCGGCTTTTCTCCTGCTGACAGCCTCCTTGCTTCCCATATCCTCCGCCTTCTACCGTATGCCGGCCACCCGGCGCATAGTCCGCCCGATCCTCCGACCTGATGTGACCTCCCTCTACTTCCGTTCGTCTGTCCTCACCCGCCCCGTGTTCCCGCGTTGCCTCTCCTCTCTCTCTTTTATACCCCCTCCTCTCCCTTTCCTCTTCAGACCTGAAGATGGAATCCAGGTGGATTTCGAAACTGTAGTCTCATTTTCAATAAATCTAGTTTTTGTATTGTGGGTTTTTCTTCCATATATATATATATATATATATATATATATATATATATAATATATATATATATATATATATATATAGGCCGCGGTGGCCGAGTGGTTAGAGCATCGGACTCAAGACTGGCACGACGGCAATCTGAGTTCGAGGGTTCGAGTCACCAGCCGGCGCGTTGTTCCCTTGGGCAAGGAACTTCACCTCGATTGCCTATTTAGCCACTGGGTGGGCAAGCCAGCCCAAGTCAGATAAATAGAGAGAATGATTACCTAAAAGGTAACACCGGCACTCTCCGTGGAAAGGAACTGGGGACCCTACCACGTACTCACTCCAAGAGCATCACAACATGAAAACTACAATTAAAAATCATGCTGTGACCACGGCGGCTCAAACATGAACCTACCGTTAAAAAAAAAAAAAAAAAAAAAAAAAAAAAAAAATATATATATATATATATATATATATATATATATATATATATATATATATATGTTTGTATGTATGTATGTATGTGTGTGTGTGTGTGTGTGTGTGTGTGTGTGTGTTTGTCTGTGTGTTTGTGTGTGTGTGTTTGTGTGTATACTTATATATATATATATATATATATATATATATATATATATATATATATATATATATATATATATATATGTATGTATTTATGAATATACATACACACAGCTCTCTTCAGGGAGATTCATTAATTCAGAGCTAGAGTTCCTTGACCTCAGAGTCGAGCTCTCAACAGCATCGATAAAATGAGATAAAGGTTGCAAGTCATTTACTTTTTGTATAATGCCTCAGAAGACTATCGATACTCACACAAAAAACAGACAAGCAAACACAAGTAGACGTATGTACAAATAAATACATTTGAATACACGTACCCACAGAGACAAACATTAATTCATATATCAACGGCAACACACACACACACACACACACAACACACACACACACACACACACACACACACACACACACACACACACACACACACACACACAAACACACATATAAACACGCTCAAACATCCACCTAACCATCAACTCCCCCCCCCCACACACACACACTTCCCCATTCACACACACCAATCACAGTACTCACAAACCCTTACCTTGTACTCAATGCCGGCGAGTCTAAGGAACGTCTCCACCTTCAGGGCAAAGGGGCCGAGGTTAGGGCAGAACTTCCCTCGCTGAAATTGGTGCAGAAGGACAACGTTGTGGCCCACGCTGTCCCACTCCTTCCTGTGGGGTCAAGCGAGGTCACCAGCGGGTTAAGCACACGGATAGGTGGACGAACATGCAGGTCAGTGCATGGCACAAATACCGGTTTGGTGTTTTATGATAGAGTATTACAGGTGGGAGGGCAAAAACGTGAGAAAAAGGCAAATTGATATCCATACTTTTTACCCCCCCCA
>NC_051394.1:16419758-16427258 GCF_015228065.2 Penaeus monodon
GAATCTAATCTTTAGTGATGTGTGCATATATTTATTTACGTGTATATACATACGTACACACGCACACACATGCATACATATATATGTATGCACACACACACACACACGCACACGCACACGCACACACACACGAACATGCACACGCACACGCACACGCACACACACACACACACACACACACACACACACACACACACACACACACACACACACACACACACACACATACACACACACACACACACACACACACACATATATATATATATATATATATATATATATATATATATATATATATATATATATATATAATGTTACAGTAAAGTTGTGAAATCAGTGATTTAACGAAATCCCTAAAATTGTCAGTAAATTTATGAAATCACTGTTTCACTCGAGGATTTCATGAATTTACTGAAATATCCAGGAAATTCACGAAATCCCTGAACTGGGAGGTCAGGGATTTCATGAAATAACTGTTCAGATCTTTTTCACATGTGTGGATATGCGTGGATGAGCAAAGGTTAGACTTTTGACCTGCAATAATGTCATTAATAACATTAATAGAGCTACTGTCACAAGGAGCGTCTTTCGGATTAAAACTATTTGAAAAATCCATTATTAATTCCTGATAAAAACATGACAAGAGGTATCTATAACATTAATTTTATTTATCAGAGCATACATTTATTCATTCATAAGAGCATACATATATTGCTATATCATAACTGTTCATTACATTGCTATCTGGATTTTTTTTAACGGTAGGTTCATGCTTGAGCCGCCGTGGTCACAGCTATCTGGATACCTGACGGTTATTCAACAATCAGCATTTATTAGCACAGTTGACACTTCCATGCCGCCGAGAGTTACACTTCGCTTTAGCTTTGAAACACTTATATCTGTTCGTTGAACATTTCTTCAGACCACTACAATTGCATCTAGTGAATCCCTGACCACCACAGAGATTGTGCAATAACAGCTTCTCGAAGTGACACTGCAGTATCCTGATTTACGTCATTTTCTGTCAGCAAACGATGGAGGCAGAAGTCAAACTGGTTTCTAGACTATTGACCCTTTATAACACCCGACTTCACAGCGATCTTATACTGGTCATTGTCCAAATCTCTGCTGACAATAGCATCGCGGATCTTCTCTACCACGATCCACAGCTGGAATTGAGACAGCAACATTGTCACCAGGCTCACCAGCTTTAAAGTCTAAGCGACTACATTTGACCATTCTCTCAGCTTGGGATACCTGTCCTCTGTATGCTTCCACTCTACGTTTCTGAATTTGGTCTTAGTGATCTTGAAGTATCTGAGGAGTTTGAACAATGGCATCACCCTCAGTCACTTCAGTGGTCAATAAATCATTATTGTCACTCGTCGCTTCGCAAGTAGAACTTGCAGTAGAACCTGTTGTTGTTGTTGTATCATCTCCTGACATAACTGCTATGAGATCATCCTCACTCTCCAACCTTGAGACAACTTCTGTGGGTAGAGGTGAATAAGTCAGGCCAACTCTGGCTTCACGACAAAACATAGCAGAGTATGGAGAGCACTTTATCCCTGAATGATAAGCAGCTTTTTCTGAAACTCAACAAACTTGATACCAACTGACCAGTCTTGTGAATTATTGTCTGCAAGCCAGGTAACTAACATGTCCTTAATGTTACCATTCGCACGTTCCACAGAACCCTGACTTTGTGGATGAACCATGAACCATGGCGAGACTTGGCCATAATTCTTTTAGCTCAGTAATCACCTTGGATGTGAACTCTGAGCCATTATCACTTTGAAGAACAGCAGGAGCACCCATGAGAAGGAAGATATCTACAAGATGAAAGGCAACCTCTCCAGCACGTTTGGTTTGAAGAGGACGAAGAATGCAGAATTAGGGGAGATGGTCTTGGTACACCATGATCCTTTTAAAGTTGGAGTGTGGCACTGATTGCCTGTCAGTCAAAATAACCTGGCCCCTAGATGCAAATTCCTTGCTGAGGATAGGACGCACCACAACACCCTTGGTCATTGGTCTTTTCCTTTTCTTCTGACATTCCTCACACAGTGATTTGAAGAGCTCCAAGGCCTTTTGTTGTGATGTTGGCATATTTTCGTTGTAACTCCTTAATCATGTGGTCACGCCCACCATGTCCTGTTGCAATATGAGCATGTTTGATGACGCCAAAAGTCTACTCAGTAGTTACATAATACAGGGGTGGCTCATCTGCATTTGTCCCTTTTTTTATAAGCTTTTCCACGTCACTACATTGGAGGACTTTATATCTGAAAATAAATAGAATGCATTAATTCAGTATAACTATAATTATCACTACCAATTTAGAGCAAACATTATGCTCATTTGCTCCATAAATGTTAAAGTCAGTGGCTAGGGTTTGGAACAGCAGTTACTACAAAGAAATAAGAACCATATATTGATCATGTAATATGACATGCTTACAAAACATATTTGTCAGTCTGCATGAAATAGTCAAACAGTATGTGAGCTAGTTATAAGAATGATGATTTTAATCCTTACAGTGCTGACTTCTTTTCGTGAAAAATTGATCAGTATTACTTGTAGTCTCTGTTACCCATGTTCTGGCTATTTCTGCAGCCAGACCGTGGAGTAACTGAGACTACAAGAAATACTGGTCATAGTTATCAAATGGAATTTCATTACAAATGCTACATAGGCATCATGCGTGAGATTTCTTGCTGACATTACCTCTAGGTTTGGAATTGGTGCTCTGTCAGAGAAACTTTCTCTGTTATTTGACAGTAACCATAAAAGTAACACCAATAATTAACAGTGTATCATAATAGGTAATTAAAACTGATTATATCTCAGGGATTTACAACAAATAAACAAAATAACTTACTTGGACAGAAGATAATGGTCTATAATGGTTCTACTCTTCATATGATTATTTGCTGATGAAGATTTAATGCTGTCTATCCTTCCGTAGTACTCAGCCTTTGGGATAAAATATTTCCACCAGTCTGCGGGCGTGGACATCAGTGGAAGGAAAGACAATTCGCGCCGCTACCCTGGACGTCGAGAACATGACGAGGGTAGCCCAGTTTGGAGAATGAAAGACGCAGGAAGTCGATCTCTCCATCCAGGTACTGGGGGTCACAACTGCGGAGGGCGTGGAGGAACAGCGAAGTGGCAAATTCTCTCTTTACATGTAGAGGATGGTGTGCGCAGAAGTGTATGTACATACCACTATGCAGTTTTAATCTAGTTTTACATTGTGGGTTTTTCTACTACACTTTTGAAACACTCTACTATAGTAGAGTGTTTTAATCTCTACTATAGTAGAGTGTTTTAATCTCTACTATAGTAGAGTGTTTTAATCTCTACTATAGTAGAGTGTTTTACCATTCACATAACTTATGTAATAACCCAACTAGGTAGGGATACAATACCAATATAAAGCAACTCATGGGCATGAATTGAAAAAAAAAGAATTCATCAAAATATATTTTCTGATTTCATAGTCTTACTGAAGCCATCTAGTACAATGATTACCTAATCAACTACTCCCCTGGGAAAGATCATGGGTCAGCCACCCCAGAATAAGGACCCAGCTAACTATATGTCAAGTTGGGAAATTTGTAAAAAACAAAACGGCGTAAAAGAGGCATCACAAGGTTGTCTTGTAAGATCCCCACCCGGTAGCTGCAATCAAATGCAAGGATACTACAATCGTTACCCTGTGACTGCAAACCAACTAACAAACATAAAAATCATATCATCTAAGAGATTTAGGTCATAAATATCTAGAATTGGTTCATGGAACATTCAAAGTTTATACCAAACTGGGAAACTGGACAATATTCTGCAATAGATGAACAGAATGAGTATAAAATGCTTAGGTTTGTGCAAAGTCAGATGGCTCAATGCTGGACCAGAAAAGAATAGTCTTTCCTGGAGGTCAAGAGCATAAAAATGGAGTAGCTTGGTCTTAAATAAAAACTTTTCAAAATCCATTCTATCGCCCTGGCCCCAAAATGACCACATGCTTCTAGTTAAGATCAAAGCTAGTCATCTTCTTCTTCTTTTAACGGTAGGTTCATGTCTGAGCCGCCGTGGTCACAGCATGATACTTAATTGTGGTTTTCATGCTGTGATGCTCTTGGAGTGAGAACGTGGTAGGGTCCCCAGTTCCTTTCCACGGAGAGTGCCGGTGTTACCTTTTTTTTTTTTTTTAGGTAATCATTCTCTCTATTTTATCCGGGCTTGGGACCAGCACTGACTTGGGCTGGCTTGGCCACCCAGTGGCTAGGTAGGCAATCGAGGTGAAGTTCCTTGCCCAAGGGAACAACGCGCCGGCCGGTGACTCAACCCTCGAACTCAGATTACCGTCGTGACAGTCCTGAGTCCGACGCTCTAACCATTCGGCCACCGCGTCCCCATTTTTTTTTTTTTTTTCTTTTTTTTTTTTTTTTTTTTTTGCTTTTGCATTTTTTTTTTTTGCTTTTGCTTTTTTTTTCTTTCTTTTTTGTTTTTTGTTTTTTGCTTTTGCTTTTTTTTTCTTCTGTGCTCCCAACCCCCCGCCCCGCCCCTCCCGCCCTGCTTCTCCTCCGCCGTCGTCAGTGGGCCTTCGGGGTGCCCCAAAGCAGCTCCTGCAACTCCTGGGTCATCTCCTCCAAGGTGCATGCCTCTTCCTCGCCTTGGCCCTTGCTCTGTGGCCTCCGTTAGCCTGACTGGCACTTGTGGGGATGGCTCTTGGCATCCCCACAAGTGCCAGTCTCTAATTTGAATTTTACTAGAAAACCACTATATTATCTGGCAGGTCCGGAGGAAAACTCATTATCTGTTTCTCAGCTTTATTGATAGAACAGACACATAGTTCTGAATAGATCTTATCGCGGTAGACGTGGCGGAGGCGGCGTCAGCTCCGACGGGCGAAAAGGGGAAGGTGCTCGCAGTTCAGGGAACGGACTCAGACTGAATTCTTTGGGTCTTGGTGGGTCGCTTCAACCCTAGGGCATGAGGACACAGCTGTTTACATTGGCTACCCCCTCCAAGCGTTTCCTGTTGTCGCCGAAGGTGAGGTCATGTCCCAGGCGGTCAACAGCTGCCAGGCCGGTCTCTTGATTAATGGATGTCACAGCGGCTCAGACAGATTCCATTATTAATAGATGTTACACTAGTCCTGTAAATCGAAGCATCTTAGTAGCATATGCTCCCACTGCTGATGCTGAAGACCAACACATTAACAGCTTCTACAGTCGTCTTGAATTATTCTCATATAAATCAAATGAAATTATGACTGTCATGGGTGACTTAATGTTGGCTCAGAAAGAGATGGGAAGACTGTTGGACTGCACGGCCTGGGGGAATGGAATGAATGTGGAGATAGACTTATACATTGGTGTAAGGAGAAAAATCTGGTTATCGCAAATACCTTGTTTAATGTACACCCCAAATGACGATATACATGGATTAGTCCAGGTGATAGAGCCAGAAGCCAAATCAACTATGTTATGGTAAGTTCAAGATACTGGAAAGCAATCAAAAACTCCCCAGCATATCTGTGTATAGACGCAAATTCAGACTAGTGGTAATAAAATTTAGACTGTCCCTCAAAAAGTTGAAGAAAGAGAAGACTTCTTCAATTTTTTTAACTAATTACATTATAGACCAATTAAGAGGTGCGAGAAAACTTTAGACAAGATTTTTTTTTTTTTTTGATATTTACATTGACCATCATTTTAGTGCCTTCACAGAGAACATCCAAGCAGCAGCTGCTAAAATAATCTCGACAGTAGAAAAGAAAAGGCCCTCATCAAGCTGGTTCCACAAGAGCTCACACACCTGCTACAAAAACGGTGTTTCAAATCAGAACACAGTGCAATATGAACTAGTAAACAATCTTTACAAAACAAAATGTAAGGAAAATCACAGGTCAGTGATCGCTTTTCCTCCACAAATTGTGTCAAAGCAGCAGACAGCCGCATTCTCCACGAGTCTAAGGAGGTTTGTGCTCGCTGGGAAGAGTACTTTACCTTTTTGACAATGAGCAAGAGCCAGAAGATCTAGTTCTGGAAGCTGTCACATCTGGTCCACCAAGTCAGAAGGTGTGCTGGTCCCTACAGCAAATGAAATCTGGGAAGGCTGCGGTCCTGACTGTCAACAATACATAGCAAGACCGGATGGTACTCATTATACCTCCATCCATGCAGCAGCCCTTCTACTTAAGCAGGGTGCAGATGTCGCCTGGCTTTCTCTTTTCGTACAGGAATAAACATCCGCCCTCGAAGGGAACCGCCGCATACAAGGACACATCTGTAAGGCAGAGAGAAAGACACGGCAGATAGACCAAGCCACACAGGGTCCAGCTCCACCACCTCGTCCTCGACCCGGGGTCTCTTGAAGGTCACATCTATTTTCAACAACAAGCTAAGACTCCTTTTATTGAATTGCCCAAGTCCATCTCTCATCTCGCTCACATCTGGTTGCTCCCAACCTCATGTGTCACTAATATTCTGATGGCAGCGGTGTCAAGAACCTCACAACGCCGACGCTAATTCACCTACCACCATGCTCCTCGCCTGACGCCTGTTGCCGATCTATTGACATGCTACTCCTGTCGAAGTGCCTCCTTGCTTCCCTTAACTCTCAGTCATCGCTACCAACTCCTCCTCTGACCCAGACCATGTCTATCCTACTACTTCGTGCTGACCTGTCACGCCTGTGCTACCCTCCTGACGAAGTCGCTGAAGATGTATCCTTGCACTCTATGCCGCTACACTCGCCAATCCAGCTCACCTACCTCGCCAAGTATTCACAAACCCTCGTCAGCACAGCAATGAACTCACAGTTCTACCTACCACCACCAAAACTTCCTCGTTACTATTAAAAGGAAGTGTACCTATCAGTCCCATATTAACTATTGCCCTGCCTACACCCACCCACACCTTGCATACAAGTTGCCTTCATTCAGATTCAAGTGCACGCCACTCAACGAATGCACACTACTAACTCACTGTCAACCATCGATTGTTTTTTTTTTTCAATACAACAAACGAAGATCAAACCTAAGTGATACAGACCCTCCTCACTTCACACCTCATTCCCCAGCCCTAACCATCCCGTAATTGATGTATTGTGTTAGTATTTTTCTGTCAATTATCATTTTTATCCTCAGATTGCATAATTTAGTATATATTATTTCTCTCAGAACAAATGATTACCTTCGAGTTTAATTAATTATTGTTACGTTTGGTTGTTCTCATCATATTATTCACGTTTACTAGTTTCGAATTAATTAAATCATCATTTTTTTTATGTTATACCTATTAGTAATCACTTCATTACTACTTGCATATTGATATATTCTGTGTATACACGTATATCGTTGTGTTCTTTATATCACTATTTCTTCATACTTGCCATGCTAATCGGTTGCTCTTTCACAAACAGATTTAGATCACGTGAATAACCTCCAATATACCTACCTGCCCACTCTATACGGAATTCACCCTA
>NC_051394.1:16434758-16449758 GCF_015228065.2 Penaeus monodon
TATAGTTTGTTCTGATAGCTTGCTCTTGAGCAGCGCATATCAACGCTTCTGTAGTTATTTTCAGATCAGACTTTCTCATCCAACTCCAGGTTTTGTCTCTATCCGTTGTTACAGGCATATCACTAACAAACTGACTGTGCATTTGTTTCCCCATCCAGGCCTCCATTCTTTTTTTCTCCCATCGATTTTTTAAAGTCATCTTTACTACAACTTTTTTCAAATTCCTAAATACCGACATCTTTGACACCTTGCAACAATCTCTCATTAGAATGCTTGAGGTACCATCCCAGATTGTTCTCTTCACTTCTGATAACACCTTCGCAGCTCATCAATCCTCTTCCACCATCCTTTCTACTAAGATACAGTGTATCTACATCACTTTTTGGATGCAAACCCTTATGCATCGCAAGTAATTTTCTGGTCTTTCTATCTAATTCTTTTATTTCTTCTACATTCCATTTCAAAATACCAGCCCCATACCTTAAAACTGCAACTGCCCAAATGTCTTGTTTTTACATTTAGTTTAGACTTCACTATTAACCTACTCTACATTTGTACTCTTTTACAAATTGACGTTTCCTTTAATTTTCTTTAATCTTATCACTTTCCAGTATCCCAAGGTACTTATAGCCTTCTTCATCAATAGCTTTCATGAATTTCCCATCTGGCAGCAATACCTGTGCTTCTAACAATTTTTCCTCGCTGCAAAATGACTGCTCCACACTTGTTAATCCCAAACTCCATCCCGATATCCTTACTAAACATTTGCACTGTCTTTACAAGAGAATCAATTTGGTCATGAGATTTTGCAAATAACCTTAAATTATTTAATTTCGTAACCTTATTACCCAACGCATAATGAAAATTTACTTTCCTCAACACCATAGTGAGAGGTATCATGCATATAACAAAAAGAAGTGGTGATAAACTATCCCCCTGGAAGATTCCTCTTTTAATGTTAACTTCGCCTAAAGAAACTCCCGATGATGTTAATTCCAATTTCCAGTTCTTCATGCTGCTACTCAAAACCCTTTTAATATTATCAGCAGCTCCAAACAACTCTAGGCATTCTCTAATCCAACTATGTGGGATCATATCATAAGCTTTTCGATAATCTACCCATGCCATAGCAAGGTTGGTGTGCCTCCTTTTGCAATGCTTGAATACTGCCTTGTCTATTAACAGCTGATTCTTGGTCCCTCTGGTCTTTCTTCTACAGCCCTTCTGTTCCTCAGGCAATAGTTTCTCTTCCTCTAAGAAGTCATGGAGATAATCAGATATAATACCTGTAAATTGATTGATTGATTATTTAAAATTATCTGCCGCATCAACAGCTAAGGTCATTAGCGGCGAATACCTTGTTAAACAGAAATATTAAAATGTTTAAAACTTTAAAAATCTATCAATAGATTTCTTATAAATAACAATAAACAAATTAAAAATCAAAGCATAAATATTATACTCTAAGTGTATAAAATTATTGCATAAACATTATGCATAATTAAATTTTATTAAAAATATTAGTCTCCCTAAGGAAACTAATAAGACCCTCTATGTCACAATCCTCCCCAATACATTCTTCAGTGTATATGGGGGAGACAAGTACATACGTCTTTGGTCTGAGAATGTTGCACATCTCTCCACTACATGTGCGATTGTTAAGGGCTCTTGGCATCCCTCACAAAGTGCCTGATTTTTAGCCATCATCGGCCATGAGTCAGTCTTGTGTGCCCGATTCTTAGCCTTGTTAATGCAACTTCCACTTTTCGGTTGGGATGGATGCTAGTCACCCAACTGCCAAGGTCATCTCTAATCTCTCGCAGTTTATTTCTGGAGATATGCCTCCATTGTTCCTTCCATTTATCGCGAAGACAACTCCTGATGCTGGGTTTCAGGTCGGTGTGTGGGAGAGGAAAACGAGCATCACAAGGCTGAGTGGCAGCTGCCTTGGCCTTCTGATCAGCTCGCTCATTCCCACTGACACCAACATGCGCTGGCACCCAACACAGTTATCTTTTTACGTGTTGACATCAGTGCAAGCCAATCTTGAACCTCCCTCACTACTGGATGTGATGAGTTTAAGCTCTTGATTGCTTGCAAGGCACTACGAGAGTCACAATATATCACAATAGAATGGTTCATAAGATCTCTAGTCATCTTAACTGCTGCAAGGATGGCATGTAACTCTGCAGTGAAGATCGAGGCTGCTAGAGAAAGACTGCCAGATGCAGTCTTCCTTCTGCTCACTGCTGCAAAGCCCACACCATTTGCAGATTTCGAACCATCTGTATATATTGCATCCGATCCTTGGTACTTAGAAATGTGCTGAAGAAATTTCTCTCTGACTTCTGCTTCAGATCTCTCCCCTTTCCCAATTCCGACCAAATCCAGCTCGACTTGATTAGTCCAAGGGGGGAATTGGGGAATTCCAACAGCCAGAACCTTAGTGAGACTTAAATTAAGTTCTTCTACAAGATTCCTCATTCTCCTACCATAGGATCGGCTATCCTCAAGGGGGTTGAAAACCAATCTGGATGTAGGAGATCCCGGAATCCTTTGTAGTCTCGTATAGTAAATCAGGTTCATGTAGTCCCGGTGTAATGAAAGAGGTGGTTCTCCACTCTCAGCATACAGGGACTCCACAGGTGAAGACCTGAAAGCCCCAGTACAGATTCTGAGAGCTTCATTATGAACCGAGTCCAACATCCGGAGAACAGTGGGAGTTGCAGATGAATAAGCTTCACATCCATAGTCAAGCTTACTACGAATAAGTGCTCGGTAAAGCCGTAGAAGCGTTGTGCGGTCTGCACCCCAAGATAAATGTGAAAGAACCCGCAAAATACTAAGTGCTTTTGTAGCCTTCACTTTTAACTGTTTGATGTGAGGCACCCATGTAAGTCTTGAGTCAAAAATTAGACCCAAGTACTTCACCTCTTGGACAAATTGCAGTGGGTTTGCTCCTAAATAGAGGGAAGGATGGAACTTTCCTCGGTTGTGGAAATGTACAGCCATGGTCTTGCTTTGAGAAAATTTGAACCCATGATATGTTGCCCACTGTACAACCTGATTTATTGCAGTCTGCATGCGTCCTTGCACATCCTGTAAGCTTCCTCCTGAGCAGTACAGTGTAAAGTCACCCACATACAGATTACATGAGACAGCACTTGGAACAACCTTTATAATGTCATTTATAGCAATGGCAAACAGGGTCACACTTAAGACACTCCCTTGTGGGACCCCTTCCAGCTGGTCTTCCAGGTTAGAGAAACTGTTTCCCACCCGAACTCTAAATTTCCTGTTAGCAAGGAAGCTTTGTATGAAGGTAGGTAATGCTCCTCTTAAACCAATGTCATACAGCTTCATGAGTATGCCATGCTTCCAAGTAGTATCATAAGCCTTTTCAAGGTCAAAGAAGACTGCTAACATGTGACGTCGCTGTGCGAAGGAATTCTGTATAGCAGTTTCCATCCTCACAAGTGCATCTGTGGTCGATCTCAATTTTCTAAAGCCATATTGATATGGGGTCAACATGTTTTCTTTTTCTAGCAGCCATGTCAACCTGAAGTTTACCATTTTCTCCATCAGCTTGCAGATGCAGCTGGTGAGAGAAATTGGTCTGTAATTTCCTGGTGTGGAAGTATCTTTGCCAGGTTTAGGAACAGGAATGATTATAGCCTCTTTCCATGTGGATGGCACTGTGCCCTCCCTATAGATCCTATTGAACAAGTCCAACAGGAACTTCTGGGAACTCTCCGGTAAGTGAGATATCATTTGATATGGAATATCATCACTTCCTGGGGCAGTCTTATGGCAGAGCTGCAAAGCAGAGTCCATCTCCTTGCGCAAAAATGGCAAGTTGTATGGAAGTTCTGCTGCATTCCTACTGAAGAACGACACTGGTGTTGTTCCTGTTCAGCACGAAGAGTGGAGAATCGAGCAGTGTAAGATGCTCCAGAGGAGATATCTGCCATGGATTTAGCTAGCTCATTAGCAATATCTTTTTTGTCTGTGATGATTATGCCATCTATCTTCAGAGCAGGTTGTGATATGGATGTGCTCTTTCCAGCAATCTTACCGCACCTTGTCCCACACCCATGCTAAGGGGGTCCCAGAGTTAATCGAGGAGACATACTGTCTCCACGACGTCCGTCTAGCCTCCTTTAGCACGCGCCTGGCCTTGGCTCGGGTCTTTTTGTAACTGATCAAGGTTACAATGCTGGGGCGTCGTTTCAACTGCCTTAATGCAGCTTTCCTTGCTCTGACAGCTTGTTGGCATTCATCAGACCACCATGGTACTGGAGGTCGACGGTACTGTCCGCTACTTTTGGGAATGGATGCTTCTGCTGCAAGGTGAATTCATGATGTGAAGTGATTAACAGCATCTTGAACACACTGGAAATCATTAACAGATCCTTGCAATACTGCAGTTGATCTAAAAAGATTCCAGTCTGCATGTTCAAGTCGCCATCTCTGCACTCCATTGACTGGAATACCATTCACCTCCTCCAAAATTATTGGAAAATGGTCGCTTCCATGTAAGTCTTCCATGACCTGCCAAGTGAAGTTCAACTGTGAATCAGGTGAACCTATTGATAGGTCTATATTGGAGAATGTCCAGTTTGAACTTGGAAATGTGTGGGAGTGTCACTGTTCAGTAAAACTGCATCTGCTCTTAAGAACAAGGACTCCAAGGCCCTTCCTCGAGGGTTGCACAAAGTGTCTCCCAGAGGTGATGCCGACCATTGAAATCTCCCAAGAGTAGAAATGGATGTGGCAACTGCCCAAGTAGATCTTCCAAATCATTTATGTTGAGATTATGTGGAGGAAGGTTGATGGATGCAACAGTGTAAGGTCGTGTCAAGCCTATTCTCACAGCCTTCACCTGCAGTGTTGTCTGCAGGTGGATGGCCTGGAAGGGAATATCATGACGTACCATTACTGCTACTCCTCCATGAGGTCCATTGTCAAAGGTTCCATAATGGGCTTGAACTTGAAATCCTCTCAGGAAATTGGGACGATTTTCCCTGGTCATAATCTCTTGTAGGCATACACAAACTGGGTTCCATGAAGCTATCAGATGTTGCAGTTCTTCCCATTTTGCATGAATTCCTTGACAGTTCCATTGGATTAGGGTATCCAGTTCTTTAGATTATTTCTTCATAAGGTGTTTGGCAGCACCTGTGGTCAAGGTTTGCCTCACACCTTTAGGCTGTCCCTTTCCAGGATCCTGGGAGTACCTTTTTAATGGTTGTTTACCTGTGGAACTAGTTTCCACAGGTTTCCCTTGGACAGGTTCAGGATTTCTTTGCCTGGGCAAAGGGCGTGCCTGAGCCTTTACTTCAGGAGCATTCTGCCTAGCAGCAGATGCTCCTGTGGATGTGGTGGCAGCTGGAGCTGTCACCGTTGAGGCCTCTGGAGCCTTGCCTGATGGCTCCAAAGACCTTACTTTGGGAGGAGGAGTCTCCTCAATAGACCCCTCACTCCTACTCCGTTTCTGGTGGAACAACTCACCAGAGGCAGTGTCAGCAATTTGGGACTGAGGTTTAGAGGAAGTGGCAGTGTGTGTGCTGTAAGAAGCATTGGAGGGCAAGGGTTGGTGGGAAGGAGGATGGGCTAGAACCGAAGCAAAGGACCTACCTGGCTGTGCAAACAGCATACGGGCACGTCGCTTTGCCTCTGGAAAACTAACTTTCTCCTTGCTCCTTATTACCAATACTTCCTTTTCAAATTTGTACCTTTTACATTGCTTTGAAGAAGCTTCATGAGCTTCTTTGCAGTGGTAACAGCATATTGGACCTGGACAGTTGTCATCTCCTTGATGACCTGTTGTACCACACTTAACACATACTCTTGGTTGTCCATTTTCTTTAAAACGGCAAGAGTTGGCTCCATGCCCATAACCCCTAGGGTTGGGCACATATGGCTTTACCTTGAGGTGGTACCATGCTAACTTAACCGATTCTGGAAGGACTGATGTGTTAAAAGTTAGAAGAGGAGCTGGTGTCGACTGTTCCAAACCATCAACTTTCTTCCTAAAACGTTTTACTGCCACTACATTAAAATTCTCTAGTTCCTCTAACAGTTTCTCCTCAGAATACCTCATCAGGTCTCGGGAAAAGACAATTCCCTTAAACTGATTGAGGGTTTTGTGAGGAGAGCATGAAACTTGAGCCCCAGGAATGTTACATATTGCACGCAGACGGTCACTCTCGTCTGGTGACGAAACCTCAACTATCAGGCTACCATCTCGCTGTGGGGTGATACGAGGATCACGTTGACATACTTCAACTATTTTCCGATGAACCTCAAAGATGTCAAGATCCATGATTGATACACCATCAATGGTCTTCACTACTAGGTACTTACTATATGAAATGCTTTCATATTTACCAGGTAAGATCTCCTTAGTGGATTGAGGAGGACTTTTCCCCTTCTTACCTGGTTTGGGAGCCCGGGAACCATTACGATTCCCATTCTTGCCCTTTGGAAACTGAAAAGGTTCCAGAGTGACAACGTGTGATTTTCCAGAGAGAATGGTCGAGGGATTGCGCAGGTCGTCAGGGAGAGAGCTAGATCTTTGTAAATTTGCAGTACTCATACAAATTTGAATTCTTCATTTCCTCACCCCCCACCCACCATGGAGTCCAACGAGGGGAAGCTATAGTCTGGGGTTCAAAATCTCCCAACAGCCACAGGGGTAATGAGGAAATATACGCAGCCACTATCACAGTACTGATGGCAGTCGCGGGACCTATGCGCTACCGACTGAATAGTGCCTGCTTGACCCTAGCCATATTTGACCAGCCGATTGACTTGACCGGGCCTTGATCAAGCCACCCGTCTAACCAGAATAAAGGACCAAAGAGGTGTGTTGCTAGCTGCAGGGCGCAGCGTGCAGCATCGCTCAACCTCCAGGACTCCTGTCTCCTGGTAATACGGGATGCCACGCACGGCAAACACACGTGGGAGAGTTCTCCCTAGTCCAAGATGGAATGAACCAGGGGTGGGTACACCATCCCCTCTCATAGGCCTTGGTGCACCAGGAAGCCATTTTGTCTCGTCCCTCACTGGTGACCCCTCCAGTATGGGTAGCCCTCTGGTCCGGCTCACCAGATCATTGGGACCTCAAGCCCCCCCACCGCGGCAAGGCGGCTTCCGTTAGGGGGGTAATACCTGTAAAGAGCTTCCAAATTATCGGCAAACAAGAAATTGGTCGGTAGTTGTCTACAGCGGTACCTTTGGTTTTATCTTTCTGGCACAATATAGTTCTTCCATATGTTAACCACTCAGGCAGTTGTTCATTTCCTCTTAAAATCTCATTCAATTGATGGACATTTTTTTCATGCAAACTTGTCAGTTTCTTTACCCAGAAACCCTGAACTCCATCTTTTCCAGGTACTTTCCAATTTCTGCTTTGCTTTCATACATTTTCCTCAGTTATAACCAAATCTTACTGATTCCGATACCTAAAGTTGTCTTTTAGCGTCTTGAGCCACTCAGCATTGTAATTATGTTCTTTACTCTCTCCCCATATTCCATTCCAAAACAGTCTATTTTCTTCCGAATTTGGAATTTCATTTGCCACCCGGTTGTTCCCATTAAGTTCAGTATACAATCTTTTCTGGTCATAGTTGAATAGTCGGTTTTGCCTGTATTGCTGAAGTCTTTCGGTATAACGATCAATTTTGGCTTTCTTTGCCAGGACTCTCTGTTTCAATTCTTCTAACACAGTTCCAATTCCTTTCTTAATCTTCTCTCTTGATTTCACTTCTCCGTCTTTATGCCTCGTCATCAGATTAATACTCCTTTGTAGTTCTTTGATGTCTTTTTCTATTCTACGTTTCCACCATGGTTCAGGGTGGGCTGTCCCAGTCTGTCTCTGCCTTTTTAACCCCAATCGTCTTGTCACCCAAACAGAAACAGCAATAATGAGATTGTTAGTTTCAGATATATTTGAGGTTTGACAATACGGCAAAACTTTATTTACTTATCTTACAGTGATATTTAGTTTCTTATATTCAACTTTTTAAAATATTATTCCTTCACAGCTCTCTTTAAAGTTGTATATTTCATTAAGTACATTCACAATATCTATTTCTTCCTCTGACGCTTCCTCAACATGAATGTTTAATTCAGTTCTATTGTCAGACTCTGCAGTTTCAGTCACATCATTCAAACTTTGGGTGTCTTCCCATGTAATAATGTTCTCTTCCTCGTTATAGTTTATATTACCGTCAACCCTTCTTTGTATCATCTCTAACTCTAATTCCATAAGCCAGCCATTTTTTCTAATTGCCCTTGTCTGATCACACACTCGTTGTTCCGAAATATAAAACAATCCTCGTTCTTGCCATTCTTTGTACATCCTTTGCCTATATCCTTCTATTGGAACACCATTCTCACCAAGAGGTTTCGATCTAAAATAGCACTCCATCACCACAATATTCACTTCCTTCGACCACTTTTTCCTAGCAGTAGCAGGATAACGACCGGGTCCCCGCTGCTGGACCGGGGAACACCTGCCGGGCGAGACACCTTCACAAAGAGTACCAGTGCCATTCAATCCGTTACCTTCAAAATTTTTAAAACTCATTTCACTCATAAGAGGATTAGTGAATTTAAGGCTGCACAACCACCAGTGTTTTCATTGAGACACCATCTCTAGGAAAGCTGTCAACCAAGACTAAAGAGTCCTTCCTACCCATGAGACAGACTAGCCCCGCCGGACGCCAACCCGGCACTTCATGGCCTCGGGGGTAGCTGGCATGTACTACACCTTGCTCAAGGGTGACTTGGAGGTAGTTATGGCAAAGGGTAACCTCATTATCCCACGTCGAAACTCCATAACCGGTTGCAGTTTACTGTCATACCCAGGACAAATTATTATTATTATTATTATTATTATTATTATTATTATTATTATTATTATTATTATTATTATTATTATTATTATTATTATTATTATTATTATTATTATTTGCGTTATTGTTATTTGCATTATCATATTCATTATATTTATCGTTATTATTCAAACTACTCTTATTATTATTATCATTATTATTATTATTATCATCATCATTATTATCATTATGAAAGCATTATTAGCTATTATTGTTGTTATTATAATCATTATCATTATTATTATTATTATTATTGTTGTTATTATCATTATTATTACTATAATCATCATTATCATTTTTTTAAATATTGTTATTATTATCATCATCATTACTACTACCACTTTACTACTGCTTTTGTCATTATTATTATCATGAGTATTATTATTGTTGTTGTTGTTGTTGTTGTAGTTGTTGTTGTTGTTGTTGTTGTTATAGTCATTATTATTATTATTATTATTATTATTATTATTGTTATTATTATTATTATTATTATTATTATTTTTATTATTACTATTATTATTATTATTATTATTATTATTATTATTATTATTATGATTATTATTATTATTATTATTATCATTATCATCATTATCACAATCATTGTTATGATAATAATAATATTAGTAATAATAATAATGATGATGATAACAATGATAATGATAGTAAATAATGATTATCATTATACTAATGATGATGATAATAATAGTGATAACAATGATGTTATGATTTTCATAATCATCATCATTATTGTTGTTATTATTATTATCATTACATTTGTTATCATTATTAATTATATTTTTATTATGATTATTATTATTATTATTATCATTCTTGTTTTTATTTTCATTGTTATTATTATAATTATTATCATTACTATGATAATTATTATCATTATTGTTGTTGTTATGGTCACTGCTAAAATTATTATTATGATTGTCATTAGTGTTACTGTTATCATTATCATCATTATTGTTATCATATCATTAATCATCATCATCATCATCATCCTTATAACATAATTATCATTATCATTTTCTTTATTACTACTATTATTACTATTCTTATTATTGTCGGTGTCATTATCATCGTTGTCATTATTATTGATACCATTATTATTGTTATCATTTCCTTTCTTTATTATTATTATTATTATTATTATTATTATTATTATTATTATTATTATTATTATTACTATTATCATTATCTTTATTATCATTATCATTATTTTTATTATTGTTGCAGGTATTATCTTCAGCATCATCATCTTTATCATTATTATCATTTTAATTACTATTAGTTTACTACTATATCTATGATGATGATTATAATGATATCATCATCATCATCATCATCATCATCATCATCATCATCATCATCATCATCATCATCATCATCATCATCATCATCATCATCATCATCATCATTATCATCATCATTATCATTATCATCATCATTATCATTAGTATCATTATCAATTGTTATAATTCTCATAATTGTTATAATAATGATTATTACTATTATTGTTATTTTCATTATCATTGTTAATGTATTATCATTAGTACTGTTGTTGTTGTTATTATAATTTTTATTTTTGTTATTGCTATTATTATTATTATATCAATAATATCATCATTATTATTCTTTATTGTTGTGTTGTTGCTATCATAGTTGTTAACGGTATTATCATTATTAATGCTATCATCATTATTATTACTATTATTATTATTATTGTTTTTATTATTATTATCAATAGTATCTTTATCCTCATTACTATTATTATTCTTGATATCATCAGCTTTTTTTAATTATTTTTATCATTATCATTGTTCTTCTTAATATTAGTCTTATTCTCTGTATAATTATTACGCTTACCATTATCATCACCATCTTCGGTATCATCATCTTTCTCAAAAATGACATTATCACTATCCTCATCATGAATCAGAATTATTATCGTCGTCATTATTAACACTGTTAATATCAATATTGGCTCTATTGCTTTTATGTTTTTGTATTACCATATCAGTGATATAAAGTAGAGTAATAACTTTCAGTATCCTTATCATCATTATCACATGAACCCCATAATCATACGTCGGTATACAAATAAAAGTGAGATAGAGACGTGTGAAAACGTAAGAAAGCAAATTCTGTAAATAAATCCGGGAAAAGAGGCTATTATCTGTTAAATTAGTTCGTTGCTAAAGCACGTCAGAGGAATACAGGTAATTTAGAGTTGACATAAATGCCAGCCATCTATGCCTGTGGGTATGCATCATGACGCGCATATAAGCCATTAGCGCGTGCAAACCCCAAGCTAAATTAAGTTCCACGTGCCTTCCACGTGGGCTCCACATTGGTTCCAAAGCCAGCATCCCTATTGTGACAAGATAACAATTATGGCTGACCTTATCTGACCTAGTTCACCGTATCATGTGTTCATTTACTTGTTTCTGCTTCCTTTCGGCTTGCAAAAAGAACAAACACATCTACGAACGCTTCCAGATACACATACCATGTCTTCAATGTCATGATACACGTATGGCTCTTTCATTTTTCTTCCCTCCCTTCTTCTCCCATAAATGTGTTAAGCCGTATAAATTATATGTACAGTCACTCTAGTTTTGGCTTTGCTGGGAAAAAGTGTTTAAGTGGAGGAATTTTGGTGACAGGAATATGGATACGTTCTCACTCTTTTATCTTGGATCGCATTACTGTGAGAACATGGTATTGCCAACGAAATATCGTTAATTAATTTCTTTCGTTTTTCGGGATTTATATTGTTTCAACTACAACGAATTCAGTGCGCTCCTCATTTTTTCTCAAACTCCTTGTGATTTCGCAGTTATTTCACAAAATTCTTGTACGAGTTTTGTCGATTATCTTACTCCTTCAGATCATTTAACTCTTTTACTGTTTCGTTTAACTTTGAATTAAATTAGCGTAAGTATCTTCCCAATATCATAATGCACAAGGATGCCAGATATAACCCAGGGTTGCCTAAATCACCTAAGTGATCTAATGCTCCGACATACAATAGTAGTTATAGCCCTTCCCACCCTCACGGAGGTCGCTTGCATATTCTGAGTAAATTCGTGAGATACCCGTAAGGGCACTGTCACAAGTGTCCATCACAGATATGCAGAACACAGTGGGTTAATTATGGATTTTCCCTACCTCGTTTCAGTTGACTTCATTTCGTTCAGTTATTTTGAGCACATGAACCTCCGTTATGATGTGTAATGTGGTCTGGTATCTCGGTATATCGGAAACTAAGATTTAATAGAATCAAGGATGACATCGTACATTTCTGAGACATGAAATTTTGCCTTGCGAGTAGTTTGTAATTATCTTTTCATGCCATCATTCAGGAATGCATACATTCCATCGCATATCATTAAATGTTAAATTCAGTGTGTTAGTAGAAATAATTTTGAGTTAATGTAATTTTCTACTCATCGCATTATTTTTAAAGTGAACGTTAATCTTCGAGTTCGTGATTCATTCTTTGTGTGAGCTCACCCTCACTTCCATGATCACTGTCGCTCACACTTACATACACTCACTTATCCACGCAGATCAAAGACACTGAAACCTTTCATTAATAGGGTTTGTTGTTGCCATAGCTGTAGGCGTAAAGGCTCGATGATGTATCTCTTTTGAACACAATTATTGCCATTCATGACGAGTGAATAGTACATGATATACAATCCTTAATTTACATACTTTTCTTTCTCTATGTGACGACAAGAAGTTCAAGTAAATACTCCTGGATTGCCGTTGTCGTTCCCTTATCTACTCATATTTATCAGGGACGGTTTGTAGCTCAAGCAGGACCGTGTGGTTCCGTGTGGACCCTCCCATTTCCCCTTTCTCTTTCTCTCAGCTGTGATGTATCTCGTAGAAGTAGGACGTGTTTGTAGTACTGTCCTCGGTTGTGAGAGATTTCCTGAAACCTGTGTTTACCCGCGTTCCTCTTAGTCCTGGACAGGGAGCGGGTGAGGTGCCTCAGGCCCTCCAGTAATTTGCAATTACACAGTTATCGTGATTCTAACAGACCAGGGACATTGTCATAATTAGTTTAATCCTGCCAGAGGATTCCTGGCGACCGCTGACAAGCATTGACCTCTGCTATGCGATCGGGGCTCAGGTCACCTCCTCCCCAGGTGTCAGCATGGCTAGTGTTGCTACTTAAATCACGCCCTGAAATGGAAAGTGAAAGTGATAACTCGCAAGGAAATGTTGAAAGTGGATCAATAAGAGGAAAACATGTGAAAGAAGCGTGGACATGAGCGACAATGAAAATGGATGCAAACGGGAGAAGAGGAAGAAGAACGACGAGGGAGCCGAAGCAGGAACGTAGAGTGCTGACAGTGTGAATGGCAAGAAACGTTTGCCATTCCCACAGGCCTGTGCCATGAGTTTCCTAACTAAGGTGGTCCATGGAACTTGGCCGGGAACTTTGAGCCACTGTTGAATGAAGGCAGAGGGAGGCCGTATCTCATGGTGTGGGTAGGCGAGGCGAAAAGGATCCTGACGACTCAAGGAACAAGTGGAACGTGATGACTGTCCCAAAGGCTGAGGAAAATCTCTCGAAAGGGATCATTTTCCAGTCTCGACCATATTGGACCCCAAATTCCTGTTGAACGACGACATAGTTGCATGGGTAAAGAGGCACGTTTCCAGAAGGCCAGGAGCAGTGTGCAACGGTTACGTGGCCCACTCTGTCTATATACCTGTGAAAAATAAACCCATACGGGAGTTATCTCTGGACTTGGTGTTTGTGTGTACCCCTGGATTATCCATGACTGTAGCGTTGCTGGATGAGCAAGAAAAGATTGTGTATGAGCCGTTTTTACATGCCAGTTAGGAAATGCTGGACGTAGATATTTAGTTTCCATAAAGTTTACAACCTAAGGTTTTTAACATTGGCCAACCCCAGCCAGAGAAGCCTCAGGCTTAAAGCCCAAGTTCCCTTATTTATTAATATCAAAACCGTTCTTCCAGTACGAGTTTTGGTATGTTTTATTTATTATTTATATTTTTACTTACTTGTGCTTTTTTGTTTTGGGCTTTTACCCATTCATTCAAGAGTTAAGAACACCACAACCAGACCCTATTTCTAAGGTATATGTACCTGTGGCATGGGGCAATAAGTCTCCTCACAGGGGATGTAAACAGGCCCCCTCCTTCATTCTTTCAGCCCTAAGCTGCCATCTGCCGCTTGGCTGGATGATTTCGGGCTTCCCCTCGACAAAAAGACTTACAAGGGCTTGTCAAGATGAGGGTAGAAAATATCGTGTTATATCACTCTACTGATATCTAAACCATTGACTCTGAATACTTGTATTTTTGTATATATTCTAATCTGTAAGTTCTGTATTTGAAATGTAAGCCCACACAGGGGCTTACTAAGTTACCTCATCCTTTTGAGAAGTAAGCTTTTGTCTCAATAAACTTGTCAAAGTCAAAAGTCTTTCTCTTTGTGAAATAAACACGAAACGGAAAAAAAAATGAAAACAAATTCAAAACTATCATTAAAAACTCCAAATCTATATAAAAAAAATGGCTAGTAGCACCTAACATTCCTCCCCCTCTGTTGCCTTTCTTTTTCTCTTACTATGTTGTCCCTTACGTGTACGATCTGGTTCAACAACTAAACATCAGTTGGACGTAGGAGGAACCTGCTGCACATACGGTCGCTTTAGGATGCCGTTGGAAGAATTCACCGGAAGATCGCCATAGGCCTGCGGATCTGGAGTTCGTCAGTGCTTCTTTAACCTCCTGAAGAACGGGGTAAAAGATGTCACGCTAAGAAAGCAGAATTAATAACCAATGGTCTCATTTATACTTACCAAACCTAAGCGGTAATAATACGAACAATCTTAAAAAAAGTACATTTCCAAGCCTCAAATTTTACCTCATAAAAGCTGTTAGTAATAAAAGTACGCATTCATCTCTATAACTTTGCACATGTTTTCTTCCTTTACAGGATGTGCCATTAGCTTTTGCTGTCTGAGGGCATGCGACAAGATTCATCTGGCCATGAAGATTCAGATGTCTCTTATTTTCATGGTGAGCTTCGTCGTCTGCCTTGTAG
>NC_051394.1:16454758-16459758 GCF_015228065.2 Penaeus monodon
CATCATCATCATCATCATCATCATCATAGAAATAATAATGATGATAATAATAATGATAATAATAATAATGATAATAGTAAATAATAACATTATTAATAACAATAATAACATTATTGTTAAAGAAAAAATCATGCTGTTATCGAGACACTAACTGTTGTAATTTTAAGCTGCCTATCTATCCTTCCTGGAATCAAACCTTATCAAAAAGGAAATTCATTAAAACAACGTAAATCTTTTCAAAACTAACAAACGCAAAGAAAAGAAAAGAAAGAGAGAAAGAAAAAAAAAACAGAAGAAAAAAAAAAAAGCATGCATCCTGTTACCCTCCTATTACAACATCCCTGCCTCCTGTTATAACTCACACGCCTCCTAGGAACAGGATAAAAGGGGGTCGCGATGAACACCCCCGAGAGCTGTGCCGCTGAGGACCTGCATGGCGGTGGCGGGAATTCGCTTTAGGCATCGAACTCACCGCCCGTCTTTTCGATTTCGTCGGTGAGTCCATTCTATAGCTACTATTCGTCTTGTTGTTGATGTTTTTGTTATTATTATTGTCATCATTATCGTTGTTTCTTCTTGTTATTTTGATCATTGTCATCATCATTATCATTACCATTATTATTATCCTTATCCTTATCAATATCATTATTAACACAATCGTTATCATTATCAGTATCAATGACATTAATTATAATAATAATGATGATGATAATAATGATAATGATAATAATAATAGGAATATTAATAGTAGCATTTGTAGTAATAGCAACAACAACAACAACCATAGTAATAATAATAACATAAACAATAATAATGACAATGATAATAATAATAACAATAATGATAATGATAATAGTAATGATAATGATGATGATAATAACAGCAATAACAATAAAAGTATGTATAATAATAATATTAGTAATCATCATTATCATCATCGTCATCATCGTACATATCTATATACATAAATTCATATTCATGTATAAGTAACCATAAGCGTTTTCTTTCACTTTGAGGGCTTAAGCCTTTGCTGCTTGAAGACTTGTGACAAGATTGAACTGCCGGGGAAGATTCAGATGTTCTTTATCTTCACAGAGAACATCGTCGTGTGCCTAGCAGCCTTGCTAGGACATGCCATCACGGAATAATGGAAGTTCCGTTGCTTACCCATGAACGGAGCACTTGTAAAAACCCCCCTTGCATTATATACATCTCTATCTTCATTGAGTGAAATGCCTTTGCAGTGCTCACCCTTTTCAGGTAATGGCAGTCTCATCTACTTCCCACACACTATACTTTTCTTACAACAGCAAAGTGATTTTTGGTTTCACTTCCAGAAATATATTTGATGATTTTTAAAATTGTTTTCATGGGATACGTGCTCAGTGTCATGCTGCTGCTTCGTGACCGTGAACACAATCCCAAATATTTGGGTTCCTGACAGAATAGGGATATGGGCCTTAGTAGAAACCTGCTCAAGACATAGTCTCAACAGAAGGAAAAGCAACCTATGTACCTTGGTATATTTGCCAGATATGATTATACTATTGGGGCAGAATGCCAGTCATCATCATCATAAGAGGGCATAAGCTTAGCTGTGCTTTGCTGCACCCAATCTTTAGGTCCCTCCAAGCATACCTCCATGCAGTATTCCATTACCACACCCAGCACATCCTGGCAGATCAGATCGACTTGCTTCAGCCAAGAGTTCCATGGCCTTCCCCTTGGTCTTCTCCAACCTGGGTCAATCCTCTCGAAGATGACCCTATGAGTCAGATTATTCTCAGGAAAACGAGTTACGTGCCCATAGAGCTGAGGTTGGCGCTCTCGTATCAGACTAGTAAAAGGCCTTGAATCAGTCTCACGGAGTATCCTCTGATTGGACACATGGACCCTCCAAGTATACCCCATGATTCTGCGAAGACTCTTAGTACCAAAAGAGTCATGTCGGGCCTTCAGAGCACTATTCAGTGTCCAGGTCTCACACCTGTAGAGTAAGAACAGATCACCAGCGCTCTGAAGAACCTGATCTTAGTCCTCCTAGTCAAATACCAACAGCGTTAAATACTCCTATTGAGTGAGTCCATAATGCCATAGGCCAGACCAAGTCGTCGAGTGACTTCCCAGTCAGAACCTCTATCACTACACTACCAAGATAAGCGAAGCATTCCAAGATCTCAATTTTCTCACCACAGATATGCACAGACTGAATAGTGACATCCAACAAGTCCCCAAATTCCTGAACCTTGGTCTTGGCCCAGTTGACTGAGACTCTCAGTGGCTTCGCCTCCTCATGCAGAGCCTTGAGAACTATTTCCAGGACCTCCAATGTCTCCGCTGGGATCACTGTATCATCAGCAATTACTAAATGATACCCCAAAGGAACCATGGCACAGCCAAGTATCCAGTCCATACAAGTATTGAAAAGGGTTGGGCCCAGGATGCATCCCTTCCTCACACAGGCAGACACCACACTTGACAGCACCTTTGGTATCTGTATACAGGCCAGACAGCAAACCAATAATCCCAGGGGGATCCCACAGATTCCCAGTAGGCTCCAGAAACTCTCCCGGTGCACTGAGTCGAAAGCCTTCTTCAGATCAACATTAGCTGCAAGCATACCTTGTTGAAACTCAAGTCAGTGTTCCACAAGGAAACGAATACTAAAACACGGTCTATGGTTGACTTCTTGGGTTTAAAACAGACTACTCAGGTCTGTGCTCATAAAAGGTGGTCGCACTCACGCCAAGAGCAGATGAGCTAAGCAATGTAATACTTTTCTAGTTGCCGTAGTCCCTTTGGTCCCCTTTCCCTTTCCAGATAGGGATGACCAAACCCCTTTTCCAATTAGGAGGAATGGTACCAATCTCTCAAACAGCAGACAGGACTGCATGTAAGCCACAGATCATGGCTTCTCCACCAACCTTCAACAACTCCACAGCAATCCCACAGACAGCAGCAGCCTTTCCACTCTTCAGTCTATAAAGACTACCCTTCTCACCTCTTTGGTGAAAGGTGGTGCCTCACCGATTGGTGGATGAGCCACAAGTGGCTGTGTCCTAGCCAAAGGGAGTTGTGAAGTTGGGGGATCTACCCTATACAGTTGCTCAAAGTACTTAGCCCAGTGGTCCCTATACTCACCTGGCTCTGACACCTCCTCTGCCCTCACTGAGCCCAATTCAGAGATGGACTTAGATCGGAGTTCCTTCAGGGCTTGGAAAGCAGTTCGGAGGTCATTTTGGGCAAAATGACCTTCCATCTCCTCCACAATGCCCCTAACATAACTTTCTTGGTCCATTCTCGAACAGGCTCTAGCAGAGCAAGACAGCTCCCTGTGCAAGACATGGTTTCTATCTAGGCTGGCAGCACCATTCATCTCTATAGTGTTCAGCGTCTCGTCCGAGGCAACACGCCTCCTTCGCCGAGATCGGACCCCAAGGCCTTCCTCAGCAACTGACATGATTTCCTCTTAAAGGTATCCCACAGTTCAGCAGGGTCCTGTAGAATGCCAAGTACTTCAAATCAATTTGAGGCTGCCACTACATACTCCTGGGCCACCTCCCCACTCTTGAGGCTCTCGAGATGAAAAACTTGCTGGTGAGATCTCGGAATGCATCTGGATCTGAGGTGGAGCCTTAGTGTTGCAAAGAACTAAGTTGGTAGCAAAGAACTCTTCTCTTAACGTAGTTCAGGTCTGAGCCGCGTGGTCACAGATGATACTTAATGAGTTCATGTTGTGATGCTCTTGGAGTGAGTAGTGGTAGGTCACCCATTCTTTCCATGGAGTGCCGGTGGAACCTTAGTAATTATCTCCTATTTATCCGAGCATTGGCAGCACTTGACATTGGGCTGGCTTGGCCACCCAGTGCCTAGGTATGGCAATCGAGGTGAAATTCCTTCGCCCAGTGAACAACGCGGCGGTCGGACTCGAACTCGATTCAGATTACCGGTGACAGTCTTGAGTCCGACCTCTACCTTCGGGCACCACTGCCTTGACGTCATGGGTTCCATGATTTTTTCTTAGCACTTTAGTAGGGTGGTTGCCATTGGCCTTCCGCCCGGTGTTTTTATCGAGCTCCACATCTATTTACCGGCACGACAGAGCTGGCCCGGCACCCAGCGGCAGGCAGGCACCAAAGGTGAAGTTCCTTGCCAGAAACACGGGCGGTCGTATCGCAACCCCGACTCAGATGCGTCGTGACAGTCTTGAGTCCTACCAGCAAGACATAAGCTACTAAAAACAGTTCTGAGGATCCTCCACGATATTCACCAGAATAGTCGATCTCTAGCTACAACACAGTATTGGAGTACAAAGTACGTGGTGTAATCTGTTCTGGTGCCTGAACCGCATCCCAGCCCCTAGTCTGTGAATAAGAGATATAAATATTGCTATTCCTAGTACCAGAGCCATAGGGACTGTGTAGATCTATCCTCCCTGTCGTGCAAGTGACCCCATTGAATCCTCCAATACCCTGAGAGTGTCCGCCCCTCCCGGGGACACTGATCCACTACCGTCATTGATTAGAACAACGCTTCTCTTGGCCACTTCTCCAGTAGGACGTTAGACTGCCACTGAGAGACAGCCGAGTGTGGTTTCATTCTCAAAGTATAATGCGCTCACCAATGGTAACTTCATGACTGAGGAGTGGAATCGGTAAAACAGCCATCAACTCCCTAGGTGTGCACATTGTCAGCCAGACCAGTTAGTAAGTATACCCCGACTACTGGTCTCACCATTACCAGTGGTCGTCGCACTTCAAGAGAGCAGGGACGGTAGTCCCAGCCTCCCAGCTCCCAGCTCCGACAACAAAAGCAGTTGATCGTTCCTCTCAGAGACTGAGGAAGAGTAGGGGCCGGGGGGCTATCCCCCCATCACATAAATCAGGGTGCAGGATTCCGTGGGAGGGCTTTACCTGCACCCGTCCTATCAGCTCGGCATTCTCGGCGTTACTTCCTCCGAGATGACTTCGACCCCCTCTCTCTATTCTTGGTTTGCCTCA
>NC_051394.1:16475313-16482813 GCF_015228065.2 Penaeus monodon
TAAAACACGCAACTAAAGTAGAGTGTTTTATTTTCTACTACACTTTTGAAACACTTTACTATAGTAGAGTGTTTTAATCTCTACTATAGTAGAGTGTTTTAATCTCTACTATAGTAGAGTGTTTTAATCTCTACTATAGTAGAGTGTTTTAATCTCTACTATAGTAGAGTGTTTTACCATTCACATAACTTATGTAATAACCCAACTAGGTAGGGATACAATACCAATATAAAGCAACTCATGGGCATGAATTGAAAAAAAAGAATTTATCAAAATATATTTTCTGATTTCATAGTTTTACTGAAGCCATCTAGTAAAATGATTACCTAATCAACTACTCCCCTGGGAAAGATCATGGGTCAGCCACCCCAGAATAAGGACCCAGCTAACTATACGTCAAGTTGGGAAATTTGTAAAAAACAAAACGGCGTAAAAGAGGCATCACAAGGTTGTCTTGTAAGATCCCCACCCGGTAGCTGCAATCAAATGCAAGGATACTACAATCGTTACCCTGTGACTGCAAACCAACTAACAAACATAAAAATCATATCATCTAAGAGATTTAGGTCATAAATATCTACAATTGGTTCATGGAACATTCAAGGTTTATACCAAACTGGGAAACTGGACAATATTCTGCAATAGATGAACAGAATGAGTATAAAATGCTTAGGTTTGTGCAAAGTCAGATGGCTCAATGCTGGACCAGAAAAGAATAGTCTTTCCTGGAGGTCAAGAGCATAAAAATGGAGTAGCTTGGTCTTAAATAAAAACTTTTCAAAATCCATTCTATCGTTCTGGCCTCAAAATGACTACATGCATCTAGTTAAGATCAAAGCTAGTCATAATGGTCTCTAATTTGAATTTTACTAGAAAACCACTATATTATCTGGCAGGTCCGGAGGAAAACTCATTATCTGTTTCTCAGCTTTATTGATAGAACAGACACATAGTTTTGAATAGATCAGCTCCGAAAGGGGGAAGGTGCTCGCGGTTCAGGGAACGGACTCAGACTGAATCCTTCGGGTCTTGCTGGGTCGCTTCAACCCTAGGGCATGGGGACACAGCTGTTTACCATTAGCTACCCCCTCCAAGCGTTTTCTGTTGTCGCCGAAGGTGAGGTCATGTCCCAGGCGGTCAACAGCTGCCAGGCCGGTCTCTTGATTAATGGATGTCACAGCGGCTCAGGCAGATTTCATTATTAATAGACGTTACTCTAGTCCTGTAAATCTAAGGATCTTAGTAGCATATGCTTCCACTGCTGATGCTGAAGACCAACACATTAACAGCTTCTACAGTCGTCTTGAATTATTCTCATCATGTAAATCAAATGAAATTATGACTGTCATGGGTGACTTAATGTTGGCTCAGAAAGAGATGGGAAGACTGTTGGACTGCACGGCCTGGGGGAATGGAATGAATGTGGAGATAGACTTATACATTGGTGTAAGGAGAAAAATCTGGTTATCGCAAATACCTTGTTTAATGTACACCCCAAATGACGATATACATGGATTAGTCCAGGTGATAGAGCCAGAAGCCAAATCAACTATGTTATGGTAAGTTCAAGATACTGGAAAGCAATCAAAAACTTCCCAGCATATCTGTGTATAGACGCAAATTCAGACTAGTGGTAATAAAATTTAGACTGTCCCTCAAAAAGTTGAAGAAAGAGAAGACTTCTTCAATTTTTTTAACTAATTACATTACAGACCAATTAAGAGGTGCGAGAAAACTTTAGACAAGATTTTTTTTTTTTGAAATTTACATTGACCATCATTTTAGTGCCTTCACAGAGAACATCCAAGCAGCAGCTGCTAAAATAATCTCGACAGTAGAAAAGAAAAGGCCCTCATCAAGCTGGTTCCACAAGAGCTCACACACCTGCTACAAAAACGGTGTTTCAAATCAGAACACAGTGCAATATGAACTAGTAAACAATCTTTACAAAACAAAATGTAAGGAAAATCACAGGTCAGTGATCGCTTTTCCTCCACAAATTGTGTCAAAGCAGCAGACAGCCGCATTCTCCACGAGTCTAAGGAGGTTTGTGCTCGCTGGGAAGAGTACTTTACCTTTTTGACAATGAGCAAGAGCCAGAAGATCTAGTCCTGGAAGCTGTCACATCTGGTCCACCAAGTCAGAAGGTGTGCTGGTCCCTACAGCAAATGAAATCTGGGAAGGCTGCGGTCCTGACTGTCAACAATACATAGCAAGACCGGATGGTACTCATTATACCTCCATCCATGCAGCAGCCCTTCTACTTAAGCAGGGTGCAGATGTCGCCTGGCTTTCTCTTTTCGTACAGGAATAAACATCCGCCCTCGAAGGGAACCGCCGCATACAAGGACACATCTGTAAGGCAGAGAGAAAGACACGGCAGATAGACCAAGCCACACAGGGTCCAGCTCCACCACCTCGTCCTCGACCGCGGGTCTCTTGAAGGTCACATCTATTTTCAACAACAAGCTAAGACTCCTTTTATTGAATTGCCCAAGTCCATCTCTCATCTCGCTCACATCTGGTTGCTCTCAACCTCATGTGTCACTAATATTCTGATGGCAGCGGTGTCAAGAACCTCACAACGCCGACGCTAATTCACCTACCACCATGCTCCTCGCCTGACGCCTGTTGCCGATCTATTGACATGCTACTCCTGTCGAAGTGCCTCCTTGCTTCCCTTAACTCTCAGTCATCGCTACCAACTCCTCCTCTGACCCAGACCATGTCTATCCTACTACTTCGTGCTGACCTGTCATGCCTGTGCTACCCTCCTGACGAAGTTGCTGAAGATGTATCCTTGCACTCTATGCCGCCACACTCGCCAATCCAGCTCACCTACCTCGCCAAGTATTCACAAACCCTCGTCAGCACAGCAATGAACTCACAGTTCTACCTACCACCACCAAAACTTCCTCGTTACTATTAAAAGGAAGTGTACCTATCAGTGCCATATTAACTATTGCCCTGCCTACACCCACCCACACCTTGCATACAAGTTGCCTTCATTCAGATTCAAGTGCACGCCACTCAACGAATGCACACTACTAACTCACTGTCAACCATCGATTGTTTTTTTTTTTCAATACAACAAACGAAGATCAAACCTAAGTGATACAGACCCTCCTCACTTCACACCTCATTCCCCAGCCCTAACCATCCCGTAATTGATGTATTGTGTTAGTATTTTTCTGTCAATTATCATTTTTATCCTCAGATTGCATAATTTAGTATATATTATTTCTCTCAGAACAAATGATTACCTTCGAGTTTAATTAATTATAGTTACGTTTGGTTGTTCTCATCATATTATTCACGTTTACTAGTTTCGAATTAATTAAATCATCAATTTTTTTTATGTTATACCTATTAGTAATCACTTCATTACTACTTGCATATTGATATATTCTGTGTATACACGTATATCGTTGTGTTCTTTATATCACTATTTCTTCATACTTGCCATGCTAATCGGTTGCTCTTTCACACACAGATTTAGATCACGTGAATAACCTCCAATATACCTACCTGCCCACTCTATACGGAATTCACCCTAGGATTATAAATTTTACCATATACCATCCCTATGACTTATAATTGAACCCAAATCTCTTTATGGCGTCCTCTCGAAGTTCGATATCTTGTCCTCAGTAATGCTGGAATTTATGCTTCTTTAATTTAAGGTTTGGTGAATATGTACTGATGTTACCGTTTCCAGTTGTAAATAATGGCAACGCATTGCAGACACCATGCTTTATATAGTCTTACATTGTTATAATCACCTCAAGTTAATTTTAAGCCCGGCTCATGGCCGTAAATGAAAGGAATCTTGCACCCACCGCACACTTACGCTCATACGATTGAAGCGCCGAGACACGTCCGAGACGCCCACTGTTAGGATTAGGTTCAGGCTCAGCTGCCTAATTGTTCGAAGCATATATATTTGCATATCTAGCCCAAAGACATGGAATTCTTATCCAATTGATTTTTCTCTCTTCAATAGGTTGGTATTCTGCTGAACTCGCAAATCCTGACAAATCCAAGTAATTAACACCTCCTTACTTCACACATTATCCTTCTTGTGACAAATTGTTCTTATTATGCACTCATTTTTCTTGTAACTTAGTAAGGTGATTGACAAACATATAATTATGCTCCGCCTTAGCCCTTTTACTGGCCTGGTACACTTATATTTCAGCCTTTGAATACAATTGACTCTCCTCGCTACTGCATGTTACACCTCAGTGCAAAACCTCCGCCGCACACACTACCCTGGCACGCGACGACCATAGCGAAAATCAGATCATGAGGAACCATCTGTAGATACCGAACAGAACCCGTATCCCTATGCGCTACTACAGCATTCCAAGCATTACAGACGGCTCAAGGACGAGCCTTGCATGTGGCCGAGTGATGTCAACAATACGTAGCAAGACTGGGTGGTACACATCACACCTCCGTTCAAGCAGCTGTCCTTCTCCTTAAGCAGGACGCAGATGTCGCCTGGCTTTCTCTTTTCGCACAGGAATAAACGTCCACCCTCGAAGGGAACTGCCACATAAAAGGACACGTCCGTAAGGTAGAGAGAAAAACGCGGCAGACAGACCAAGCCACACAAGGTCCAGCTCCATCACCTCGTCCTCGACCTGGGGGCATGGGGGTCTCTTGAGGGTCACATCTACCTTCAACAATAAACCATCAAGCTAAGGCCCCTTCTATTGAACTGCCCAAGTCCACCTCTCGTCTCGCTCACATCTGGTGACAGCATTGCTCCTAATCTCACATGTCACTCATACTGACGGCGTTTACATCGAAATGTTCATGGTCTTAGGAGAAAAAGGTATTGAGATCATCTGGAACTTCCTAAATGATATCTATCAAACAAGCAATCTACCTAAAGGAATTATGAAACTGGAAGGTCCCAGGAACACTCAGGTGTTTACAACATCACACATGTTGCATATTTTTAAAACTCTACTGAAAAACATCTTATAGAAGCTTAGATGACAACTATCCGAAATACCAGAGACCCAGTTTGGGTTTATGAAAGGTAAAGGTACGAGGAATGCTATCTTCGTCATGAGAATGCTTGCTGAGAGAGCCATCCAACACCAGCAAAGGCCTACCTGCTTTACAGTGACTATAAAAAAACTATTGATAAGATCCGGCACTTAGAATTATTCAAAATCTTTGCAGATATCCAGATAGATGACAAAAATATGAGACTAATTCAAGCAGTCTACCAAGATCAACTTGCAGCAGTTCGCCTATCCGGTGGAACAACTAACAGGTTCCCCATCAAGCAAGGTGTCCGACAAGGTTGTTTGATGTCACCTGACTTCTTTAATTTATACTCTGAAGTTATCCTGCGGGAGACTGAAGATCGCCAGGAAGGAATCGTTATCAATGGTTGTAAGACCACCCTTCGTTATGCAGATGACACAGTTTTCATATCCACAATTGTAAATGACCTCCAAATCCTTTTTGATGCTGTTGTGGAATCCAGAGAACACCTTGGCTTCCATGTCAATAGCAAGAAAATAAAATGCATAGTAGTTTCGAAGTCGGAGGTCCTACCAATGTGTCCATCGAAATAAGAAGAAATAGAAATCCAAAAGGTCTCCTCCTTTAATTATTTCGGAGCTCTTGTCACCTCAGATGTTTGTTGCGACAAGGAAATCAGACGCAGAATCGGACTAGCAAAAGATGCATTCTCCAAACTCTGGAACACCCTAACAGACAGCAAGCTCTCAATACAAATAAAAATCCGACTCATTAAAACCTTTGCATGGTTGACTCTCCTATAGTTACAAATAGCGGGTCCTCATTTGGTAAGGAAATAAAGGATCTTCAGGTGGTGAGGCAAGTAAAGGGTCCTCATGTGGTGAAGAAAATAAAATCCTCATGTGGTCAGACAAATAAAGGCTCCTCAAGTGGGGAGGAGGAACAAGCTGTTGCTCGTACAGCAGGCTCTCTCTCTCCACGCAGTTAATGAATCCAAAGGAACGGCAAAGACCGATACAGTTTATCACCAGCGGCGTCGCAGAAGTTACCAGAACAAAGCTGCTCACTGGCGCAAGCGACATGAGCAGCATTATGCACATTGCCTTTGACCATACACGGAATGAACTGCAAAGCAGCATTCGCGCACCACTATCGTATCTACGTTAGACTCACCCAATACATATAGGTGTAATATATATATATATATATATATATATATATATATATATATATATATATATATATATATATATATATATGTATATATATAGGCCGCGGTGGCCGAGCGGTTAGAGCATCGGACTCAAGACTGTCACGACGGCAATCTGAGTTCGAGGGTTCGAGTCACCGGCCGGCGCGTTGTTCCCTTGGGCAAGGAACTTCACCTCGATTGCCTACCGAGCCACTGGGTGGGTAAGCCAGCCCAAGTCAGTGCCGGTCCCAGACCCGGGTAAATAGAGATGGTGACTCGATTAAAACCCCGGGTGGAAGGCAACGGCAAACCACCGCTCTAAATTGCCAAGAAAATCATGGAAACCCATGATCGCCAACGTCCTTGTGGATAGGAAAAAAAAAAAAAAAAAAAAAAAAAAAAAAAAAAAAAAAAAAAAAAAAAAAAAAAAAAAAAAAAAAAAAGATATATATATATATATATATATATATATATATATATATATATATATATATATATATATATATCATCATCAATAACGGTATGCTCATGTTTGAGCAGCCGTGGACCTCTCCACCATCCTTCGCCACTAAACTCGATCTTACGCTTTTCTTTCCACTTATACCATCGACAGCCCGCAAATATCTTTGATATTGTCGCTCAGTCTTGTCTTTGGTTTGCCTCTTCCTCTGTTTTCCTATCACCATCCCTGTCAGCAAGTTTTTCTCAATACTTTTACTTCTCATTACATGACCAATAAACTTTAATTTCCTCTTGTTCAAGATGTCCAACAGTCGGTCTTTACAATTTATTTTTCTCAGCACTTCATCATTTGTCTTCTTCTCTGTCCAGCTAATACGCAGTACTCGTCTGTACACCACATTTCAAAACTATTGATCTTTTTCTTGTCTATCTACTTCAACACCCAACACTCAGAACCATATGATGCAATTGGGAAAACTAATGAGTTCAATAACCTCAGCTTTGTCCGTAAGGTAATGCTTCGGTCTTTCCAGATGTTATTGAGAGCAATTGTGGCGCTTTTGGCAATGGTAATTCTTCTTTTTATCTCCGTGAATCATCATATGTATTAGTTAAAACAGCTCCAAGATAAGTGAACTCTTTCACATTTTCCACAATCATTCCATTGATTGTAACATGTTCATCATTGTTCATTGCCGGTTATCTTTGAATCTTCATGATCTTAGTTTTCTTGCATTAAGAAACAAGCCAGCCTTTTTCGCTTGCTTCTCTAACTTTATCTAGTAGTTGTTGTAGTTCAGTGATACTGCTGGCAATCAAAACTATATCATCAGCGTACCTCA
>NC_051394.1:16513421-16553476 GCF_015228065.2 Penaeus monodon
AAATATTATTTTATTTTATTATTTTTTTATTATTATTTTTTTTTTTTTTTTTAAAAAAAAAATTTTTCTTTATCCTCTTACTATTTTTATTCTTGATATCATCCGTTTTTTTATTTTTTTATCATTATCATTGTTTTTCTTAATTTAGTCTTATCCGTATCTTTATTACGTTTACCATTATCATCACCATCTTGGGGATATATCTTTCTCAAAAGCTTTATCACTATCCCCATCAAAATAAATTATTTCGTCCTTAAAACACTGTTAATATAAAATTTTGGGCTCTATTTTTTTATGTTTTGTATTACCATATCATGATAAAAAGTAAGTAAACCCTTTCAGTACCCTTTATCTCTTTAAACCATGAACCCCAATCATAGTCGGTATAAAAATAAAAGTGAGATGAGACGTTAAAAACGTAAGAAAGCAAATCTGTAAAATAAACCCGGGGAAAAGAGGCATTATCTTTTTAAATTAGTTCGTTGCAAAAGCACGTAAAGGGGAAAACGGGTAATTTAGAGTTGACATAAATGCCCCCATCTAGCCTGTGGGATCATCGCCCGGATATAACCCATTAGCGCGTGCAAACCCAAGCTAAATTAATTCCAGTCCTTCCACGGGGGCTCCACTTTGGGTTCCAAAGCCGCATCCCTATTTGACAAGATAACAATTATGGCTGACTTTCTGACCTTTTCCCCTTCCCTGTTTCTTTTATTGTTTCTGTTTTTCCTTTCGGTTTGCAAAAAGAAAAACAATCTACGAGCTTCCAGGATCCCAATCCCCATGCTTAAATGTCATAAAATCCTCAGGGGCCTTTTTTTTTTCTTCCCTCCCTTCTTCCCCCAAAATGTGTTAAGCCGTATAAATTATATGTACAGTCACTCTAGTTTGGCTTTGCTGGGAAAAAGTGTTAAGGGGAAAATTTTTGGGGTGACAGGAAAGGGATAGTTCTCCTTTTTTTATTTGGATCGCATTACTGTGAGAACTGGTATTGCCAAAGAAAAATCGTTAATTAATTTTTTTCGTTTTTTGGGATTTATATTTTTTCAACTACAAAGAATTAGTGGCTCCTCTTTTTTCTCAAAATCCTTGTGATTTTTGCAGTTTTTTTCACAAAATTCTTTTACGGTTTGTCGATTTTTTTATCCTTCGATATTTAACCCTTTTACTGTTTCGTTAACTTTTAATAATTAGCGTAAATATCTTCCCCAAAACTAAAGCACAAGGATGCCAGATATAACCCGGTTGCCTAAACCCTAAGTGATCTAATGGCCGAAACAATATGTTATAGCCCTTCCCACCCCCACGGGGGTCCTTGCATATTCTGAGTAAATTCGGAGTACCCCTAAGGCACTGTCACAAGTGTCCATCACAGATATCAGAAAACCCGTGGGTTTAATTTTTGGATTTTCCCCCCCGTTTCAGTTGCTTTTTCGTTCATTATTTTGAGCACATGAAACCCCCGTTATGATGTGTAAAGTGGTCTGGGATCTCGGTTTTATCGGAAAAAAAGATTTAATAAATCAAGATGCACGTAATTTTTGGACATGAAATTTTGCCTTCAGAGTTTGTAAATTTTCTTTTATGCCATCATTCAGGGAAGCAAAATTCCCTCGCATATCATTAAATTTTAAATTTATGTGTTAGTAGAAAAAATTCGATTAAAGAAATTTTCAAATCATCGCAGTATTTTTAAACTGACGTTAATTTCGAGTTCGGATTCATTCTCTGTGTGAGCTCACCCTCCTTCCATGATCACTGTCGCTCACACTTACATACACTCCTTATCCACGCAGATAAAAAACACGAACCCTTTTCTTTAAAATAGGGTTTGTTGTTGCCATAGCTGTGGGCGTAAGGCCGATGAGTATCTTTTTGAACACAATTTTTGGGCCATTCAACGAGTGAATATACATGATATACAACCCTTTAAATTTACATATTTTTTTCCCTTATGTGACGACAAAAAGTTCAAGAAATACTCCGGGATTGCCGTTGCGTTCCCTTAAATCTACCATTTTTAGGGGGAGGTTTGTACCAAGCAGGACCGTGGGGTTCCGTGTGGCCCTCCCTTTCCCCCCCTTTTCTCTTTCTCTCGCTGTGATGTACTCGTAGAAGTAGGACGGGTTTGATACTGTCCTCTTTGTGAGAGATTTCCGAAACTTGGGTTTCCCCTTTCCCTCTTATCCTGGACAGGGAGGGTGAGTGCCCAGGCCCTCCAGTAATTTGAAATTTACACAGTTATGGGATTCTAACGACCAGGGACTTTGTTAATTTATTTTAAACCCGCAAATTCCGGGCGACCGCTGCAAGCATTGACCTTCATGCTGGGGGCTCAGTCACCCCCTCCCCAGGTGCAGCAGGGCTATTTTTGCACTAAATCACGCCCGAATGGAAAGTAAAAGTGAAAAATCGAAAGGGAAAATGTTAAATGGATCAAAAAGAGGAAAAAATGTGAAAAAAGCGTGGACATGAGCGAAATGAAAATGGATGAAAAGGAGAAGAGGAAGAAGAACGACAGGACCCGAAGCGGGAACGTAGGTGTGACAGTTGAATGGAAAGAAACGTTGCCTTCCCACAGGACTGTGCCATGATTTCCTAACAAGGGTCGAATGGCCCGGGGAATTTGAGCCATGTTAAATAAAGGGCAGAGGGGGGCCCTATCTCGGTGGGGGTAGGCGAGGCAAAAAGGTCCTGACGCCCAAAGGGAACAAGTGGAACGTATGACTGCCCCCAAAGGCTGAGGAAAATCTCTCGAAGGGATCTTTTTCCCAGTCCGCCCATATTGGCCCCAAAATTCCTGTTAACGACGACATAGTTGCGGGTAAAGGCACTTTTTCCAGAAGGCAGGAGCATGTGCAACGTTCGTGGCCCACCTGTTTATATACCTTGAAAAAAAACCCATAGGGGAGTTATCTCTGGACTTGGGTTTTTTGTGTGTACCCTGGATTACCCATGACGTAGCGTTGCTGGATGGCAAGAAAAGATTGTTATGAGCCTTTTTTACAGCCAGTTAGGAAAGCTGGACGTAGATTTTTATTTTCCAAAAATTTTTAAAACCTAAGGGTTTTTTTAACATTGGCCCCCCCAGCAGAGAACCCTCAGATTTAAACCCCATTTCCCTTTTTTTTAATACAAACCCGTTTTTCCAGTAGAGTTTTGGTATTTTTATTTATTATTTATATTTTTACTTACTTGTGCTTTTTTTTTTTTGGGCTTTACCCCTTCATTCAAGGTTAGAACCCCCAAACCAACCCTATTTCTAAGGTATATGTACCTGTGGCATGGGGCAATATCTCCTCACGGGGGATTAAAAGGCCCCTCCTTCATTTTTTTCAGCCCTAATGCCATCTGCCGTTGGGCTGATGTTTTGGGGCTTCCCCTCGAAAAAAAAGACTTAAAGGCTTGTCAAGATGAGGGTAAAATATTTTTTTTATCACTCTATGAATTAAACCCTTGATCTGAATCTTGTATTTTTTTATATATTTTAATCTGTAATTCTGTTTTTGAAAAGAAGCCCACACAGGGGTTACTAAGTTACCTCACCTTTTGAGATAAGCTTTTTTTTTCAAAAAACTTGTCAAAGTCAAAAATCTTTCTCTTTTTAAATAAACACAAAAAAAAAAAAATGAAACAATTCAAAAATCATTAAAAACTCCAAAACTATATAAAAAAAAAGGCTGTGCACCTAACTTCCTCCCCCCCTGTTGCCTTTCTTTTTTTCTTACTATGTTTTTCCCCTTTGTGTACGATCGGTTTTAAAAACTAACATCATTGGACGTAGGAGGAACCTGCTGCCTACGCGCTTTTGGGTGCCGTTGGAAAAATTCACCGGAAAATCGCCAAGGCCTGGATCGGGGGTTCTCTGCTTCTTTAACCTCCTGAAGAAAAGGGTAAAAGATGTCACGCTAAGAAGCGAATTAATAACCAAAGGTCTATTATGTTACCAAACCAAGCGGTAAAAATCAACAACTTAAAAAAAATACTTTCCCCAAGCCTCAAATTTCCTCATAAAAGCCGTTTGTAATAAAAATCGCATTCTCTGTATAACTTTGCACATGTTTTCTTTCCTTTTCAGGATTGCCCTTGCTTTTGCGTCGAGGGGATCGACAAAATTCATCGCCCTGAAAATTCAGATGTCTCTTATTTTTATGGGAGCTTCTCGTCTGCTTTTAGCCATGCCAGGGAAATATCACAGAAATACTGGAAATCTTTGTTGCAAAAATGAAAAGGCCGTATTAGCTTTTGTGATTTCTACTCTGTTCGGGAAAAATTTTGCGAAATTTTATACTCGCTCGCGATCTACAGTAACGACAACTGCATATTATCTCCCTTTTTAAATTTTCTTAGATTTAAAAAAAGATCTCTTCCCTTCCAGTGTCATAGTCGGGACATTTATTATGTATAAAAATTAAAATCATGCTGTCAAAGGTTCCTTGCTGTGTGTTTTCCATTGGTATCAGCAGTTGTCCCGATGGCGTAGTTTTCAGGAGTCGTCGTTTTTTGTCCGTGTGCGTAGTGCTTTCGTGGGCAAATTTTTTCATAAAACGGTAATAAATAGCCAATACTTATAAATCATTACTATTACTTTTGTCTAGAAAAAAGGGGTTATTTTTTTAGAGCAACTGGGCAACTGTTATACTTTTAGATGAACGACACTCCCGGCAAAATTTCAAATTTTTATTTTAGGGCTACATCACGTTGACCTGACCAACCCTGCGCTACTACTGGGCCGAAATTTTGTTTTGTTTTTTTTACTCGTAACCCCCTTTTCGCAACGGTGATGCTTACTTCGCCATGGTTTGTCTGTGAGAAATTTGCATTGTAACTTTAAAAAATTTATGTAAAACAAACGATGTCTGACAAGCTATCGCAAAAAAAGCATTTTTTTTTTTTTAGAAGTATTATCCTTGATTTCTTTGTTAAGCTGGACTTAGGATTTCTTCGAAAAGATTTTCTACAAGGGTTTTTTTGACACAGCCACAAGGAGTTCACAGGCCAACCAAATCGCGAAGTCTGTCAGCATACTTATCTTCACGAACCTGCTCTTGGACGTCCCTCATCTCACTGTGCATCTCACATACGCTAGTTCAAGGGACGTTTCCTTCATCTTAGTCCACATGATATACCGTCTTCGCTTTGTTTTCGCCCCTTTTCTCTTCGTGTGGCTCAACATGCGTTACCGCCAAAAGGTGCGGCTTTATGTGTACTCAAAGCTTCAGCACAGGGAGCTGGCGATATCAAAGTTTCGACACGCTTTCTGTTCCTACGCCCAGTGCCTCAACAAACCCTAAGGGGCCAGAGCGATAGTGCCTAGTCCATTTAATGATGCGATGTGGAGACTCACCTGACATAATTGATTGTTGTCATTTGACTTTGCACTATACTTACTTATGACTACAGCTGAAGTACGATTAAATTCAAAAGCAAAATTGACTTTATTTTTTTTAAACCTTTTTATCCACTAACGCCATTTAATTTACATAATTATTTATCCTGAAATGTAGTATATTCCACTTTTGAAAAATTTGTCGCAGGTTCGTAAATACATGATTCAAACAATTCATATGCACACGAAAAACACACAACACACACACCACACACAAAACACACACACACACACACACACACACACACACCACAACACACACAAACACACAAAACACACACACACACATTTTAGCTGTTAGGTGTCGAGTGACGCTGAACAGTATGTAAAATGTTTGTTTTATGGTTGCATAGACTCACAAATATATCTTTGTCTGTATTTACTCCTAAGAAGTTCAGTTTGGAAGAAAAGGTTAAATGAGAGAGGAAAAAGGAGAGTAAGGATGGAAAATGAAACACAGTAAGAGGAAAGACTTGGGAAACACACGTGGTAACATTTTATCATTAATGTACATTATTTTGGAAAAGAGCAAAGGAGAAGGGAAAGTTTGAAAAGCCAGATGCCTTTTGCAAAATCTTGCTTAAGCGTAGTAGTCGCACGATCTTCAGATAAAAACAAAATAGATGTTTAATAAATTGAAAAGTAGATTTAGCGCCATCTTGGTGGGCCCACTGTAGGTTTCTTTGCGGGTTGGGGGTTTTCTCAGCTAGACTCTTTGAAATCTCTCCCAGTTTGGCTGCAGTATTTACCGCAAAATGATATCCTGGTTGTCTTTGCCTCCGTGGAGAAATCTCCTTCCCAAGCTCTTGTTAAAAAATAACATATGATCTCACTATGGGTGGTCGCAGCTTATAATCAAACATGTTTCATACCTTTTTCGCTGTCTGTTGATCTCATTTCGTTCTGTTTGTTTATAGTATTTACGTTTCGAAAATGAAATCATTAAAAGACTGCACGCAAAATTCCATATTTTTCCCTTTGGGAGTTTGAAATCCATTTAAAATTTTGGCAGATGTAATACTTTAAAAAGGTCAATTTTTGTGATTTTTAACATCACCAAAATAAAAAAGTATTTTTTTATAAGCTGTGGACATATGTTGTTTAATATACATTAATCAGGAACATTTTTTTTTTTAATCAATTAAAATTTTTAGGAATGGAAGAGACCTAGCTTCTTCTGAAGTGGGGTCAACAGGTGCTATGTATCTGTATCTGTGTGTGTGTGCGTGCGTGTGAGTGTGTGTGTGTGGTGTGTGTGGTGTGGGTGTGTGTGTGTGTGTGTGTGTGTGTGTGGTGTGTGGCGTGCGTGCGTGCGTGTGAGTGTGTGTGTGTGTTGTGGTGTGTGTGTGGTGTGTTTTGTGTGTGTGTGTGTGTGTGTGTGTGTGTGTTGTGCGGTGTTGGTGTGTTTTGTGGTGTGTGTGTAGGTGTGTAGGTGTATCTATGTCTGGGGGTGTAGGTATGCACACACACACACACACATACACACACACATAAAACACACACACACACACACACACACACACACACACACACACACACACACACCCCAATATATATATATAATATATATATAAAATATATATATATAAAATATATTATATAAAATATATATATGTGTGTGTGTGTGTGTGTGTGTGTGCACACACACACACATAGTATCTATGCATACATATGCACACACAACACACACCCCACACACCCCAACACACACACACACACACACACACACACACACACATATATATACATATATACTAACTGAAGTATCCGAACAGGAATTCGACTACAGCATAAACCAATAAATACAGGGAAGTATATTTCTGGAGCTACAATTATCCTTGCACACAAACACATATTTTCCCATTTTATGTGACTGCAGAGCTGAAGAGACTTGTTCCACCCCTCCTGCCACACGTCCTACCCTGGTATCACCCTGCCTATGTTATACCTCTGACAAGGTACTCCTATGGCCTAAGTTTTAGCTCCCTAGAGTCAAAAGGGGATTGAATACATAAGGAACTAAAAGACAGACAGACAGACAGACAGAGACAGAGAGACAGAGAGACAGACAGAGACAGACAGAGACAGAGAGACAGAAGAAACAGAGAGACATACAGATAAAGAGAGATAGACAGAGACAACAGAGAGACAGACAGACGGGACAGATAGAGACAGACAGACGACAACAGACAGACAGACAGACAGACAGACAGACAGACAGACAGACAGACATATAAACTTAGAGCTTGGGGGGAAAAAATCTGATTTCATGAGTTCCTAATGTAACATGTATCTTTAAAATGATAGGAAAGAAGATGCGCCACGCGCTGATTAATCTGTCAGGATAAATTTAGAAAATAATTAGAATTTAGATAATTATAAAAAAACAGGGTGGCCAGAGAGAAAGGATAAAGAAAGATTTTGCAATCGGCTTTACATACTAAAATAATAAAGATAATAATAAAAAAATGGTAAAGAAAATAATGTTAATACCAAAAATAATAATAATGAAAATAATAATAATGAAAATGATTATAGTAATATTAATTAATAATGATAATGATAACAAAAAAAATCACAATAATAAAAATAATAATTATAATGATAATAATAATGATTATCGTAAAGAAAATAATTGCAGTGATAATAATAATAATTATAACAATGATAATGATAATAATAATAAGATAAAATAAAAAAATGATAATAATTATATTAACAACATAAAAATATTGATGATGATGATGATGATGATGATGATGAATAAGAATGATAATAGTGATGATGGTATAATAATGAAAATAATGATAATAGTAATGAAATCAATAATAATGATGATAATATCAATAAAAAAAGTAATAATAATAACAACAATAATAACAATAATAATAATAATAATAATAACAATAATAATATAATAATGATAATGATAATGTTAATGATATCAAAAATGACGTGATGATAATGATAATGATAATGATAATAATGATAATAATAAAAATGATAAAAATAATAATATATTTTTAGAAAAAATCATCTGTTATCCGAAAACCCGGTTCGCTTTAGGCATCGAACTCACCGCCCGTCTTTTCGATTTCGTCGGTGAGTCATTCTATAGCTACTATTCGTCTTGTTGTTGATGTTTTGTTATTATTTTGTCATCATTATCGTTGTTTCTTCTTGTTATTTTGATCATTGTCATCATCATTATCATTACCATTATTATTATCCTTATCCTTATCAATATCATTATTAACACAATCGTTATCATTATCAGTATCAATGACATTAATTATAATAATAATGATGATGATAATAATGATAATGATAATAACAATAGGAATATTAATAGTAGCATTTGTAGTAATAGCAACAACAACAACAACCATAGTAATAATAATAACATAAACAATAATAATGACAATGATAATAATAATAACAATAATGATAATGATAATAGTAATGATAATGATGATGATAATAACAGCAATAGCAATAAAGTATGTATAATAATAATATTAGTAATCATCATTATCATCATCGTCATCATCATTGTACATATCTATATACATAAATTCATATTCATGTATAAGTAACCATAAGCGTTTCTTTCACTTTGAGGGCTAAGCCTTTGCTGCCTGAAGACTTGTGACAAGATTGAACTGCCGGGGAAGATTCAGATGTTCTTTATCTTCACAGAGAACATCATCGTGTGCCTAGCAGCCTTGCTAGGACATGCCATCATGGAATAATGGAAGTTCCGTTGCTACCCATGAACGGAGCACTTGTAAAAACCCCCCTTGCATTATATACATCTCTATCTTCATTGAGTGAAATGCCTTGCAGTGCTCACCCTTTTCAGGTAATGGCAGTCTCATCTACTTCCCACACACTATACTTTTCTTACAACAGCAAAGTGATTTTTGGTTTCACTTCCAGAAATATATTTGAGATTTTAAAAATTGTTTTCATGGGATACGTGCTCAGTGTCATGCTGCTGCTTCGTGACCGTGAACACAATCCCAAATATTTGGGTTCCTGACAGAATAGGGATATGGGCCTTAGTAGAAACCTGCTCAAGACATAGTCTCAACAGAAGGAAAAGCAACCTATGTACCTTGGTATATTTGCCAGATAGATTATACTATTGGGGCAGAATGCCAGTCATCATCATCATAAGAGGGCATAAGCTTAGCTGTGCTTTGCTGCACCCAATCTTTAGGTCCCTCCAAGCATACCTCCATGCAGTATTCCATTACCACACCCAGCACATCCTGGCAGATCAGATCGACTTGCTTCAGCCAAGAGTTCCATGGCCTTCCCCTTGGTCTTCTCCAACCTGGTCAATCCTCTCGAAGATGACCCTATGAGTCAGATTATTCTCAGGAAAACGAGTTACGTGCCCATAGAGCTGAGGTGGCGCTCTCGTATCAGACTGGTAAAAGGCCTTGAATCAGTCTCATGGAGTATCCTCTGATTGGACACATGGCCCCTCCAAGTATACCCCATGATTCTGCGAAGACTCTTAGTACCAAAAGAGTCATGTCGGGCCTTCAGAGCACTATTCAGTGTCCAGGTCTCACACCTGTAGAGTAAGAACAGATCACCAGCGCTCTGAAGAACCTGATCTTAGTCCTCCTAGTCAAATACCGACAGCGTTAAATACTCCTGTTGAGTGAGTCCATAATGCCATAGGCCAGACCAAGTGTCGAGTGACTTCCCAGTCAGAACCTCTATCACTACACTACCAAGATAAGCGAAGCATTCCAAGATCTCAATTTTCTCACCACAGATATGCACAGACTGAATATTGACATCCAACAAGTCCCCAAATTCCTGAACCTTGGTCTTGGCCCAGTTGACTGAGACTCTCAGTGGCTTCGCCTCCTCATGCAGAGCCTTGAGAACTATTTCCAGGACCTCCAATGTCTCCGCTGGGATCACTGTATCATCAGCAATTACTAAATGATACCCCAAAGGAACCATGGCACAGCCAAGTATCCAGTCATACAAGTATTGAAAAGGGTTGGGCCCAGGATGCATCCCTTCCTCACACAGGCAGACACCACACTTGACAGCACCCTCGGTATCTGTATACAGGCCAGACAGCAAACCAATAATCCCAGGGGATCCACAGATTCCCAGTAGGCTCCAGAGACTCTCCCGGTGCACTGAGTCGAAAGCCTTCTTCAGATCAACATTAGCTGCAAGCATACCTTGTTGAAACTCAAGTCAGTGTTCCACAAGGAAACGAATACTAAAACACGGTCTATGGTTGACTTCTTGGGTTTAAAACAGACTACTCAGGTCTGTGCTCATAAAAGGTGGTCGCACTCACGCCAAGAGCAAATGAGCTAAGCAATGTAATACTTTTCTAGTTGCCGTAGTCCCTTTGGTCCCCTTTCCCTTTCCAGATAGGGATGACCAAACCCCTTTTCCAATTAGGAGGAATGGTACCAATCTCTCAAACAGCAGACAGGACTGCATGTAAGCCACAGATCATGGCTTCTCCACCAACCTTCAACAATCCACAGCAATCCCACAGACAGCAGCAGCCTTTCCACTCTTCAGTCTATAAAGACTACCCTTCTCACCTCTTTGGTGAAAGGTGGTGCCTCACCGATTGGTGGATGAGCCACAAGTGGCTGTGTCCTAGCCAAAGGGAGTTGTGAAGTTGGGGGATCTACCCTATACAGTTGCTCAAAGTACTTAGCCCAGTGGTCCCTATACTCACCTGGCTCTGACATCCTCTTGCCCTCACTGAGCCCAATTCAGAGATGGACTTAGATCGGAGTTCCTTCAGGGCTTGGAAAGCAGCTCGGAGGTCATTTTGGGCAAAATGACCTTCCATCTCCTCCACAATGGCCCTAACATAACTTTCTTGGTCCATTCTCGAACAGGCTCTAGCAGAGCAAGACAGCTCCCTGTGCAAGACATGGTTTCTATCTAGGCTGGCAGCACCATTCATCTCTATAGTGTTCAGCGTCTCATCCGAGGCAACACGCCTCCTTCGCCGAGATCGGACCCCAAGGCCTTCCTCAGCAACTGACAGGATTTCCTCTTAAAGGTATCCCACAGTTCAGCAGGGTCCTGTAGAATGCCAAGTACTTCAAATCAATTTGAGGCTGCCACTACATACTCCTGGGCCACCTCCCACTCTTGAGGCTCTCGAGATGAAAAACTTGCTGGTGAGATCTCGGAATGCATCTGGATCTGAGGTGGAGCCTTAGTGTTGCAAAGAACTAAGTTGGTAGCAAAGAACTCTTCTTCTTTTAACGGTAGGTTCATGTCTGAGCCGCCGTGGTCACAGCATGATACTTAATTGTAGTTTTCATGTTGTGATGCTCTTGGAGTGAGTACGTGGTAGGGTCCCAGTTCCTTTCCATGGAGAGTGCCGTGGTACCTTTAGGTAATTATTCTCTCTATTTATCCGGGCTTGGGACCAGCACTTGACTTGGGCTGGCTTGGCCACCCAGTGGCTAGGTAGGCAATCGAGGTGAAGTTCCTTGCCCAAGGGAACAACGCGGCGGTCGGTGACTCGAACCCTCGAATTCAGATTACCGTCGTGACAGTCTTGAGTCCGACGCTCTAACCATTCGGGCACCACGGCCTTGACGTTCATGGGCTTCCATGATTTTTTCTTAGCAATTTAGAGCGGTGGTTTGCCATTGCCTTCCGCCCGGTGTTTTTATCGAGTCACCATCTCTATTTACCCGGCACTGACATGAGCTGGCCCGGCCACCCAGCGGCCAGGCAGGCAACCAAGGTGAAGTTCCTTGCCCAAGGGAAACAACGCGGCGGTCGGTGACTCGAACCCTCGAACTCAGATTGCCGTCGTGACAGTCTTGAGTCCGACGCAGCAAAGAACTAAGCACTACTAAAAACTAGTTCTGAAGGATCCTCCAGCGAGTATCCACAAGAATATGGTCGATCTCTTTAGCTACAACACCAGTATTGGAGTACCAAGTCCAGTGGTGTAAATCTTGTCTCTGGTGCCATGAACCCGCAATCCTCAGCCTCCTAGATCTTGTGAAGTATAAGAGATATAAATTATTGCTATTCCTAGTACCAGAGCCATAGGGACTGATGCATAGATCATATCCTTCCCTGTCAGTGCAAGTGACCACATTGAAGTCCTCCAATACCATGAGAGTGTCCCGCCCCTCCCGGGGACACTGATCCACTACAGAGTCAAGTTTGATGTAGAACAACTCTTTCTCTTTGAGCCCACTTCTCTCAGTAGGAGCGTAGACTGCCACTTGAGAGATCAAGCCCAGAGTGTGTTTCATTCTCACATGTATAATGCGCTCACCAACAGGGGTAACCTTCATGACTGAGGAGTGGAATCGGTCAAAGACAGCCATCGCAACTCCCCTAAGGTGTGCACCATTGCTACAGCCAGACCAGTAGTAAGTATAACCCCGACTACTGGTCTCACCATTACCAGGTCGTCGCACTTCAGAGAGAGCAGGGACGGTAGTCCCAGCCTCCCCAGCTCCCCAGCTCCCCGACAACAAAAGCAGTTGATCGTCCTCTCAGAGACTGAGGAAGAGTAGGGGCCGGGGGGCTATCCCCCCATCACATAAAATCAGGGTGCAGGATTCCGTGGAGGGCTTTACCTGCACCGTCCTATCAGGCTCGCATTCTCGGCGTTACTTCCTCCGAGATGACTTCGACCCCCTCTCTCTATTCTTGGTTTGCCTCAAAATCTCAAATATCTGACCATTCCTAATTATTCATACAGCCTATTCAGGTAAACTTGCTATATCTGCATTTCTATGTGTCTAAAGTTATATGGTTACCACCCAGAGTGTTTAAATAAGTTGCAGATATGTACAAGATACTTGTGATAGTCAATTCCTGTATGACAATCTGTGATGGATGGTGAGCACCCCCAACAACCATATGCCAATTCCTCAAAATGTCAAATACCTGACCATTCCTAATTCCTAATTAATCCATACAGCCTGTCAGGTAAACCTGCTATATCTGCATTTCTATGTGTCTAAAGTATAGGACATTGTAATATATCAGTGTATGTGATCAAAGTAATCTACACACTGTATTCTTTTTTCCTGCTTGCTTATTTGAATGCCTAACTCCCAGAAATTTTTATACAAAAGCCTGATCATATGTACATGCTGTCCTTCCTTTTACTCTTGCTACTCTCTTAAATAAAGTCTGTGTTCATTGCTAGATGCATGTAGTGTCTCAAAGTGTCGCTCGTCAATCGCCTCGTCCTTTCTCCCTCGTCATAGTGCAGCTGTTTAAGAGACTTCATATACTTAATGTTTCCCCCTCATGCTTCCCGGTCGCCCCCCCTTCGCAATCTCATCAACGCTTCATTAAAGGTGAAAACTACATGAGAGGGATCCACTCACATGTAATAACATGCCCAACCTTGCTACCCATGAGCTATTTAAAAAGACATCGTCAACTATGTGCCAAACATGGGATTCATGCTGTTAAAAAGAATCCACTGCTCCCCTTTTGTTCACAAAAAGTATATTAAATATCTCAATCTGTCTAAGTGCTGTTTTTGATTCTACTTGTATTGAAGTGTGATTACTCAGTCTTATTCCAGGTGCTTGCAATGACCACTCCACTCCATACCCAGCTTCTGCCATCTTCCCGTACTGACCCATCCAGTAAAATGAGCAATATCAAGTCATGTTCGATTATTTAATTTTTACTGGTTTATGCAAATAAAATTATTCAACCAGGCGATTAACATGTTTATAGCGCTCGAATATACTGAATTAGCCTCCCTGCTTCCTCGTTGGCTCACGGTTCGTCGAAGCCGTGCCCCGGCGGAAAAACCCAAAATAACAACGTGGCTGACCCTATCTGACCCACAGAACGCCTGTTGCCTTAACACCGCGAACAATTCCAGCTCCGGCCCCCCGGGGTGACCGCGCTCAAGCACTTTTGTATCGTATCTTCATTTATTTGTGTACTCTTTCCCCAAAAAAGAGTCAAGCCGTACCAATCTGTCATTGATATTCACCAGTCCTAGTAATATGGCACCCAGCCTTTTACAATATTTTATATAATATATATTATATAATATATATTATATATATATATATATATATATATATATATATTATATAATATATATTATATATATATATATATTATATATATTTATAATATATTATATAATATTGTAAAAGGCGTGGGTCCCATATTACTGGGACGGGGAAATATCAATACGATTGGTAGGGCTTGACCTTTATTGTGAAGAGTACAAAAAAAAATGAAGATAGATACAAAAGGCTTGAGGCGGTCCCCCCGGGGGGGGGCGGAGCGGGAAAAAGGGTTTCGCGGTGTTAAGGAAAACGGGGTTTTCGGGGGGTCAGATGGGGTTCAGCCCGTTTTTATATTGGTTTCCGCCGGGGCACTGGCTTCGGACGAACGTGGAGCCAACGAGGAAGCCACGTGGAGGCTAATTCAGTTTATTGTCTGCAGGCGCTATAAACCATGCTTATATCGCCTGGTTGATATTAACTTTATTTGCATAAACCAGTATAAATTAAATAATCGAACATGACTTGATATTGTTCATGTTTACTGCGATGGGTCAGTACTGGAAGATGGCAGAGCTGGGTATGGAGTGGAGTGGTCATTGCAAGCACCTGGAATAAGACTGAGTAATCACACTTCAATACAAGTAGAATCATACTGACAGCACTTAGACAGATTGAGATATTTAATATACTTTTTTGTGAACAAAAGGGGAGCAGTGGACTCGTTTAACAGCATGAATCCCATGTTTGGCACATAGTTGACGAGTGTCGTTTGATAGCTCATAGGTAGCAGGTTAGGGGCATGTTATTACATGTGAGTGGATCCCTTCTCATGTAGTTTTCACCTTTAATGAGCTGTTGATGAGATTGCGAAGGGGGGGCGACCAGGAAGCATGAGGTGGACATTAAGTATATGAAGTCTCTTAAACAGCTGCACTATGACGAGGCCAGAAAGGACGAGGCGATTGACGAGCGACACTTTGAGACACTACATGCATCTAGCAATGAACACAGACTTTATTTAAGAGAGTAGCAAGAGTAAATGGAAGGACAGCATGTACATGATGATCAGGCTTTAGTATAAATATTACTGGGAGTTAGGCATTCAAATAAGCAAGCAGGAAAAAGAATACAGTGTGTAGATTACTTAGATCACATACACTGATATATTACAATATTCCTATACTTTAGACACATAGAAATGCAGATATAGCAGGTTTACCTGAACAGGCTGTATGGATTAATTAGGAATTAGGAATGGTCAGGTATTTGACATTTTGAGGAATTGGCATATGGTTGTTGGGGGTGCTCACCATCCATCACAGATTGTCATACAGGAAGTGACTATCACAAGTATCTTGTAGCATATCTACAACTTATTTAACCACTCTGGGTGGTAACCATATAACTTTAGACACATAGAAATGCAGATATAGCAAGTTTACCTGAATAGGCTGTATGAATAATTAGGAATGGTCAGATATTTGAGATTTTGAGGCAAACCAAGAATAGAGAGAGGGGGTCGAAGTCATCTCGGAGGAAGTAACGCCGAGAATGCCGAGCCTGATAGGACGGGTGCAGGGTAAAGCCCTCCCACGGAATCCTGCACCCTGATTTTATGTGATGGGGGGATAGCCCCCCGGCCCCTACTCTTCCTCAGTCTCTGAGAGGACGATCAACTGCTTTTGTTGTCGGGGAGCTGGGGAGCTGGGGAGGCTGGGACTACCGTCCCTGCTCTCTCTGAAGTGCGACGACCTGGTAATGGTGAGACCAGTAGTCGGGGTTATACTTACTACTGGTCTGGCTGTAGCAATGGTGCACACCTTAGGGGAGTTGCGATGGCTGTCTTTGACCGATTCCACTCCTCAGTCATGAAGGTTACCCCTGTTGGTGAGCGCATTATACATTGTGAGAATGAAACACACTCTGGGCTTGATCTCTCAAGTGGCAGTCTACGCTCCTACTGAGAGAAGTGGGCTCAAAGAGAAAGAGTTGTTCTACATCAAACTTGACTCTGTAGTGGATCAGTGTCCCCGGGAGGGGCGGGACACTCTCATGGTATTGGAGGACTTCAATGTGGTCACTTGCACTGACAGGGAAGGATATGATCTATGCATCAGTCCCTATGGCTCTGGTACTAGGAATAGCAATAATTTATATCTCTTATACTTCACAAGATCTAGGAGGCTGAGGATTGCGGGTTCATGGCACCAGAGACAAGATTTACACCACTGGACTTGGTACTCCAATACTGGTGTTGTAGCTAAAGAGATCGACCATATTCTTGTGGATACTCGCTGGAGGATCCTTCAGAACTAGTTTTTAGTAGTGCTTAGTTCTTTGCTGCGTACGGACTCAAGACTGTCACGTGCAACTGAGTTCGAGGTCCGGTCACCGACCGCGCGTTGTTTCCTGGGCAAGGAACTTCACCTGTTGCCTGCCTGGCCGGGTGGCCGGCAGCTCATGTCAGTGCGGGTAATAGAGATGGTGACTCGATAAAAACACCGGCGGAAGGCAATGGCAACCACGCTTAAAGCAAGAAAAACATGGAAGCCTGACTAAAGGGCCGTGGTGCCGAATGGTTGAGCGTCGGACTCAGACTGTCCACGGTATCTGAATCGAGGGTTCGAGCACCGACCGCGGTTGTCCCTTGGCAGGGAAACTTACTCGATTGCCTACTAGCCACTGGTGGCCAAGCCAGCCCAAGTCAGTGCTGGTCCAAGCCCGGAAAAATAGAGAGAATAATACCTAAAGGTACCACGGCACTCTCCATGAAGGAACTGGGCCTACCGTACTACTCCAAGAGCATCACAACATGAAAACTACAATTAAGTATCATGCTGTGACCACGGCGGCTCAGACATGAACCTACCGTTAAAAGAAGAAGAGTTCTTTGCTACCAACTTAGTTCTTTGCAACACTAAGGCTCCACCTCAGATCCAGATGCATTCCGAGATCTCACCAGCAAGTTTTTCATCTCGAGAGCCTCAAGAGTGGGGAGGTGGCCCAGGAGTATGTAGTGGCAGCCTCAAATTGATTTGAAGTACTTGGCATTCTACAGGACCCTGCTGAACTGTGGGATACCTTTAAGAGGAAATCCTGTCAGTTGCTGAGGAAGGCCTTGGGGTCCGATCTCGGCGAAGGAGGCGTGTTGCCTCGGATGAGACGCTGAACACTATAGAGATGAATGGTGCTGCCAGCCTAGATAGAAACCATGTCTTGCACAGGGAGCTGTCTTGCTCTGCTAGAGCCTGTTCGAGAATGGACCAAGAAAGTTATGTTAGGGCCATTGTGGTGGAGATGGAAGGTCATTTTGCCCAAAATGACCTCCGAGCTGCTTTCCAAGCCCTGAAGGAACTCCGATCTAAGTCCATCTCTGAATTGGGCTCAGTGAGGGCAGAGGATGTCAGAGCCAGGTGAGTATAGGGACCACTGGGCTAAGTACTTTGAGCAACTGTATAGGGTAGATCCCCCAACTTCACAACTCCCTTTGGCTAGGACACAGCCACTTTTTTCTCATCCCCCAAAGGGTTAGGCCCCCCTTTTTCACCAAAGAGGTGGGGAAGGGTATTCTTTATAGATGAAGAGGGGAAAGGGGTGCTCCCGGGTCGGGGGTTTTGCTGGGGGAATTTTTTAAAGGGTTTGGGTGGAGAACCCCGATCTGTGGTTTACATGCGGGTCCTGTTTTCCCCCGTTTGAGAGTTTGGTCCCAATTCCTCCTAATTGGAAAGGGTTTTGGTTCCTATTTTTGGAAAGGGAAAAGGGGAAAAAAGGGGACTCGGAAACTAAAAAAAGTTACATTGCTTAGCCCCATCTGCTCTTGCGTGAGTGCGCCCACCTTTTATGGCACAGATTTTGAGTATTCTTTTTTAAAAACCCAAAAAAGTCCCCCATGGGCCGTTTTTTTAGTATTCGTTTCCTTGTGGAAACACGGGACTGGTTCAAAAAAAGGGTATCTTGCAGTTTAATGTTGATCTGAAAAGGTTTTCGACTCGTGAAAACCCCGGGAGAGTTTTCTGGACCCTACTGGGAACTGGGGGACCCCCGGGGATTTTTGGTTTGCTGCCCTGGCCTGTATACGTTTCCCGGGGGTGCTGTCAAGTGTGTCCCCTGCCTGTGTGAAAAGGGGATGCACCCGGGGCCCAACCCCCCTTTTCCCAATACTTGTAGGGAATGGATACTTGGCTGTGCCTTTTTTTCCCTTTTGGGGTATAATTAGAATTGTGATGATACAGTGATCCCCGGAGACATTGGAGGTCCTGGAAATATTTCTCGAGGCTCTGAATGGGGAAAGGCAAAACCCATTTTGAAGTCTCAGCCCAACGGGGCCAAGGGCCCCGGGTTTCGGGGAATTTTTGGGGGACTTTTTGGATGTCATATTCGTCGTCATATCTGGGGTGAGAAAATTGAGATCTTGGAATGCTTCGCTTATTTTGGTAGTGTAGTGATAGAGGTTCTGAAAAGGGATCACTCGACACTTGGTCGGCCTAGGCATTATGGCTCACCAATAGGAGTATTTAACGCGTCGGGGATTTGACTAGGGGGAAATAAGTCGGTTCTTTTAGAAACGCTGGGGATCTGTTTTTACTCTACAGGTGTTAGACCCGGGCAATGAATAGTGCTCCCAAAGGCCCACATGACTCTTTTTGGGACTAAGATCTTCGGGGGGAGAATCATGGGTTTACTTTGGGGGGTCCATGGTCCATCAGAGGATACTCCCGGTGAGCTGATTCAAGGGCCCTTTTACTAGTCTGATACGAGAGCGCCAAACCCCAGCTCTAGGGGCACGTAAATCGTTTTCCTGAAATAACGACTAAAGGGCAATTTGAGAGGATTTACCCGGTTTTGGGAAGACCAAAGGGGAAAGGGCCCTGGAAAAAATCTTGGTGAAAACAAGTCGATTTTGATTGCCCGGATGTGGTGGGTTTGGGAATTTGGGAAAACTCATGGAGGGATGTTGGAGGGGGCCCAAAAAATTTGGGGGCAGCAAAGCCCCAGCAAGGGGTTTTGCCTCTTATGATGATGATGGGCTGCATTCCGCCCAAAAGATAATTTATATCTAAATATACAAGGTTCATAGGTTGGGTTTTCCTTTTGTTGAGACTATGTTTGAGCAGGTTTTTTACTAAGGGGGATATCCCCATTCGTCAGGAACCCAAATATTGGGATTGTGTTTCCCCTCACGAAGCAGCAGCATGACACTGAGCACTTTTTCCCCTGAAAACCTTTTAAAAAAACATCCCAAAAATATTTTGGAAGTGAAACCAAAAATCCCCTTTGCTGTTGTAAGAAAAGTATGGTGTTGGGAAAAAAAAATAAAATGAGACTGCCATTACCCCGAAAGGGTGAGCCTGCAAAGGCATTTTTTCCAAGAAATTTGAGATGTATATAATTTCAAGGGGGTTTTTTCAAGGTCCGTTCAGGGTAAGCCCAAAGGAACTTCCATTATTCCATGATGGCTTTTCCCAGCAAGGGCTAGGCACCGATGATTTTCTCTTGAAAATAAAAAACATCTGAAACTTCCCCGGGAGTTCAATTTTCACAAGTCCTTTAGGCCCGCAAAGGTTAAGCCCTCAAAGTGAAAAAAACGTTTTAATGGTTACATCCCTAAATTTAAAATTTATGTATATAGATATGTAAAATGATGATGAGGGATGAGAAAATGATAAATTACTAATATTATTATTATACAAAATTTTAGGGGTTATTGCTGTTTTTTCCATCACCCTTATCATTACTATTATCATTATCTTATTGTTTTTTATTTTTTATCTTTTGTCATTATTATTTTTTTATTTTTATTATTATTATAGGGGGTTTTGTTTTTTGTTGCTATTCCCTCCCAAATGTACTTTTAAAATATTCCTTTTATTATTTTTCTTATCATTATTATCATCATCATTATTATTATAATTAATGCCCCTTTGGATACTGATAATGAAAAACGATTGTGTTAAAATGATTTTGAAAAAGGATAAGGAAAAATTTAATTGGTAAGGGAAAATGTTATGACAATGATAAAAATAAAAAGAAGAAACAACATAATGATAAAAATAAAATAACAAAAACATCAAAAAAAAGGGACGAATATTTACCCATAGAAGGGACTCACCGACAAAATGGGAAAAGAGGGGCGGTGAGTTCGAGGGCCTAAAGCAAATTTTCCCCCCCACCGCCAGCGGCCCCTCAGGGCACACCCTCGGGGGGTGTTCATCGCGCCCCCTTTTTTATCCTTTTCCCTAGGAGGCGGGGTGGGGTTAAAACAGGAGGCGGGGGTGTTGTAATAGGAGGGTAACCGGGGTGCCCTGCTTTTTTTTTTTCTTCTGTTTTTTTTTCTTTTTCTCTTTCTTTTCTTTTCTTTTTCGTTTGGGTTTGTTTTAAAAAATTTACGTTGTTTTAATGAATTTCCTTTTTGATAAAGGGGGGATTCCCGGGGAAAGGGTAATAGGCAGCTTAAAATTTAAAAAAAGTAGGGGGTTTCGATTTAACAGCATGATTTTTTCTTTAACAATAATGTTATTATTGTTATTAATAATGTTATTATTTATTATTATCATTATTATCATTATTATTATTATTATTATCAATATTATTTTCTATGATGATGATGATGATGATGATGATGATGATGATGATGATGATGATGATGATGATGATGATGATGATGATGATGATGATGATGATGATGATTATTCATTATTATTATTATCATAATTATCATTATTATTATCATTATCATCATCGTCATTGTTGATATCATTAACATTATCATTATCATTATTGGTATTTTGTTATTATTATTATCATTATATTATATTATTTTTTTTTGTTATAATCAACATCATAATAATTATTATTATGATCATGGTTAACACAAATATTATTATCGTATTACTATCATTATTACTGTTATTATTATCCTCATTATTATTATTGCTATCAATTGTCATTACCGATATCATGAGTTATCATTATTAAATTCATAATCATTATCGTCGTCAACATCATCTTCATCATCGTCATTATCATCATCATCATTATTGTAGTTGTCCTTATCATTATTGTTATCATTATTACTATCATGACTGTTGTTTTCGTTATTAGTATCAGTAGTAAAGTAATAGTATTATTATGATAATTATTATTGTTGTTGTTATTTTTATTATCATATTTGTTTATCATTATTATCAATGTTATTATTATATTGTTATTATTGTTATTTTCATTATTATCATCAATATTAATACTAATAATAATATAATAATAGTAATAATATTAGTAGATGGTATAGTAGTATCGTTATCATCATTATTATCATTTTATTATTATTATTGTATCATCATTTGCTTGTTGTTTGTTGTTGTTGTTGTTGTTGTTGTTGTTTGTTTTGTTGTGTGATTGATGTTTTGTTGTTGTTGTTGTTGTTGTTGTGTCTGCTGTTGCTCTTGCTGATGCCTGTTTTGTGTTGTCTTTATTATTATTATTATTATTATTTTTATCATTATTATTATTTCATTTTTTATCATTACATTATCATTATCATCATCGTCATTATTGATATCCATTAACATTATCATTATCATTATTGGTATTATGGTTATTATATATTTATATAATTATTGGATATCACTCATCATCATATCAGATTTACTGGTTATCATTAATATTATTATTATTATTATTTTATTATTATTATGTTGTATTTATTATTGTATTATTATTATTGTTATTATTGTTGTTATATTATACTATTTTATTGATATTATCATCATTATTATTGATTTCATTACTATTATCATTATTTTCATTATTATTACCATATCACTATTATCATTCTTATTCATCATCAATCAATCATCATCATCATAAATATTTTTTTTGTTTTTAATATAATTTTTATCATTATTTTTTTTTATCTTTTTAAATTTTAGCTTTATCATTGTTAAAAATTTATTATTATTATCACTCAATTTTTTCATTACGATAATAATTATTTTTATCATTATAATTATTATTTTTTTTTTTGGGAAATTTTTGTTACATTATCATTTTTAAATTTTAAATATTAACTATAATAAATTTTTCATTATTATTTTTTCATTAAAATTATTATTGGTTTTAACCCTTATTTTCATTACCTTATTTTTTTATTATCTTTATTTTTTTTTGTATGTAAAAGCCTTTCAAAAATTTTTCCCTTTACCCTTTCTCTCTGGCCATCCTTTTTTTTATAATTTCAAAAATTCAAATTTTTTTCTCAATTACCCTGAAAATTTAAATCAGCGCGGGGCGCATCTTCTTTCCTATCATTTTTAAGATACAGGTTCATTGGGAAACTCCATAAAATCAGTTTTTTTCCCCCCAAGTTTCTAAGTTTATATGTCTGTCTGTCTGTCTGTCTGTTGTCTGTCTGTCTGTCTTTTGTCTGTCTGTCTTTCTGTCTTATCTGTCGCCTGTCTGTCTCTCTGTCTGTTTTGGGTCTTTTCCCCTTTTTCTCTGATTCTCTCTTTTTCTGTCTTTTCTCTCTGTCTCTGTCGGTCTCTGCCCTGTCTCTCTGTCCTTTTTGTTTTCTGTCTTTTTCTGTCGGGTCTGTTTTTATTTTCCTTATGTATTAAACCCCTTGTGACTTAGGGAGCAAAAATTTTGGCCCTTAGGAGTACCTTGTCGGGGGTAAAACATAGGCGGGGTGAAAACCGGGGGTAGACTGTGCAGAAAAGGGGGGGAAAAAAGTCCCCTTCAGCTCTGCAAATCCAAAAAAAAAAGTAAAAATATGTATTTTTTGTGCAAGGATATTTGTAGCTCCAGAAATATACTTCATGTATTTATTTGGGTTTTTGCTGTAGTCGAATTCCTGTTCGGAAAAACCTTTTGTTAGTAAAATTTAAAAAATAATAAAGTGTGTGTGTGTGTGTGTGGTGTGTGTTGTGGGGTGTTTGTGTGTGTGTGTGTGTGTGTGGCTTATGTATGCATAGATCCATATGTGTTGTGTGTGCACACACAACACACACACCACACAAAATATATATTAAAAATATATATATAATAATATATAAAATTATATAATATTATATTTTATATGTGTTTTGTGTTTTTTTGTGTTTTTGTGGGGTGTGTGTTTTGTGTGTGTGTTTTGTGTATGTGTTTTGTGTATGGGGTTTTGGTGGTGTGTTGCATACCTACACACCAGACTAGAAAACCCCTTCACCCTCCCACAACCCCACACACACACACACACACACGCACACCCCAAAACACACCACACACACACCACCCCACAAAACCACACACCCACCCAAACCCCACCCCCTCACACGCACGCACGCACGCAACACACACACACACACACAACACAACACACAAAACACACACAACCACACACACACAACACACCAACCACACACACACCACACACTCACACCCCACGCACACACACACAGATACAAAACCTAGCACCTGTTGACCCAAATTTCGAAGAACTATTTCTCTTCCATTCCAAAAATTTTTAATTTGTTTTAAAAAAAAAAAATGTTCCCGTTTTAAATGTAATATAAAAAAAACATATGTCCACAGCTTAAAAACTTTATTTTTATTTTTTGGTGTTTTTTAAAAATCACAAAAAATTGCCCTTTTTTAAAAGGGTTTTTACATCTGCCCAAATTTTAAAATGGATTTAAACCCTCCCAAGGGAAAAATATGGAATATTTGCGTGCATTCTATTAATGATTTCATTTTCGAAAGGGAAAATACTATAAACAAACAAACGAAATGAGATAAACCAGACAGCCCCCCGGTTATAAAAACATGTTTGATTATAAGCTGCGACCACCCATAGTGAGACATATGTTTTTGTTTAAAAAAGGAGCTTAGGGAAAGGGGATTTCCCCCACGGAGGAAAGACAACCAGGATCCCTTTTGCGGTAAAAACTGCAGCCAACTGGGGGAATTTCCAAAAAAGGGGGTTTGTAGAAAAACGCCAAAACCCCCAAAGAAAAATACATTTGGCCACCCAAAATGGCGTAAATTACTTTTTTAATTATTTTCACATCTACTTGTTTTTATTGGAAAAAACGTGCGAATTTCTCCCCTTAAAAACAAGAGTTGCAAAAAGGGATCTGGCTTTTCAAACGTTCCTTCTCCCTTTTCTCTTTTTCCAAAAAAATGTACATTTAAAGAAACAAAATGTTTCCCCGTTTTTGTTTGCCCAAATCCTTTCCCCTTACTGTGTTTCCCTTTTTTACCTTACTCTCCTTTTTTCCCCTCTTCATTTTTAACCCTTTTCCCAAAAATGAACTTCCCTTTGGAGTAAAAACAGGGGCTAAGATAATTTTTAGGCCCATGAAAAACCCTACACCAAAAATTTCCCTACGTTCAGCGTTTTACTCGAAACCCAACAGCAAAAATTGTGTGGTTGTGTGGGGTTTTTGTGTGTTGTGTGTGTTTGTGTGTGTGTGTGTTTTGTGTGGGGGTGGTGTGTGGGGTGTGTGTTGTGGTGTGTGTTCGTTTTGGAATGAATTGTTTTAAACCCTGTATTTTCGAAACCCCGACAAAATTTCCCAAAGGGGAAAATTTCTACATTTCAGGAAAATAATTATTTAAATTAAATGGCCCTTTTTGTGGGGGAAAAAAAGGGGGAAAAAAAAAAAAGTAATTTTGCTTTTGAATTTAATCGTACTTCAGCTGTATGTCAAAAAGTAAAAATATGCAAATCCAAAAAGACAACAATCAATTAGGGCAGGTTTAGTTCCACAAACGATCATTAAATGGGGCCCAGGCCTATCGCTCTGGCCCTTTTCGGGTTTTTTGGGGGACTGGGGTAGGAACAGAACGCGTGTCAGAAACTTTGATATCAGCCAGCTCCCTGTGCTGAAGCTTTGAGTACACATAACGCAGCACCTTCTGGCGGTAACGCATGTTGAGCCACACGAAGAGAAAAGGGTCGAAAACAAAGCGAAGACGGTATATCATGTGGACTAAGATAAAGGGAAAACGTCCCTTGAACTAGCGTATGTGAGATGCACAGTGAGATGAGGGACGTCCAAGAGCAGGTTCGTGAAGATAAGTATGCTGACAGACTTCGCGATTTGGTCTGGCCTGTGAACTCCTGTGGCTGTGTCATAAAGAACCTCTTGTAGAGATCTGTTCGAAGAAATCCGGTAAGTCCAGCTATAACAAGAAATCAGAGGATAATACTTTCTAAAGAAAAAAAAAATGCTTATTCTTGTCGATAGCTTGTCAGACATCTGTTGTTTTACATCAATTATTTAAGTTACAATGCAAATTTACTCACAGACAAAACCATGGCGAAGTAAGCTATCACCGTTGCAGTAAACGGGATTACGAGTAACAAACAAACAGAATTCGGCCCATGTAGTAGCTGCTAGGGTTGGTCAGGTCAACGTGATGTAGTCCTAAATATAACAATTTGTAATTGCCAGAGTGTCGTTCATCTAAGTATAACAGCTTGACCAGTTGCTCTATGAAAACTAACGCTCTATGTTTCTAGACAAAGTAATAGTAATGATATTTATAAGTATGATGGCTAGTTTATTACCTGTATTATGAATAAAGTTGACCACGAAAGCACTACGCACACAGTGACGAAAACGACGACTCCTGTAACTACTGTCCATCGGGACAACTGCTGATACCAGATGGGAAAACACACAGCCAAGAACCTGTTGACGAGCATAGATGTATTATATTTTATACTATAATCACATGTCCCTGACTATGACACTGAGTAATGGAAGAGATCTTATTTTAATCATAAGTAAATTAAAAGGAGATAATTATGCAGATTGTCGTTACCTGTAGATCGCGAGCAGAGTATAGTAATTTCGCACAATGTTGACCGATACAGAGTAGAATATCACAAAAGCTAATACGGTCCTTTCATTTCTTTGCCAACAAATGATTGTCCAGTAGTCTGTGATGACGTGTCCTGGCATGGCTACAAGGCAGACGACGAAGCTCACCATGAAAATAAGAGACATCTGAATCTTCATGGCCAGATGAATCTTGTCGCATGCCCTCAGACAGCAAAAGCTAATGGCACATCCTGTAAAGGAAGAAAACATGTGCAAAGTTATACAGATGAATGCGTACTTTTATTACTAACGGCTTTTATGAGGTAAAATTTGAGGCTTGGAAAAGTACTTTTTTTAAGATTGTTCGTATTATTACCGCTTAGGTTTGGTAACTATAAATGAGACCATTGGTTATTAATTCTGCTTTCTTAGCGTGACATCTTTTACCCCGTTCTTCAGGAGGTTAAAGAAGCACTGACGAACTCCAGATCCGCAGGCCTATGGCGATCTTCCGGTGAATTCTTCCAACGGCATCCTAAAGCGACCGTATGTGCAGCAGGTTCCTCCTACGTCCAACTGATGTTTAGTTGTTGAACCAGATCGTACACGTAAGGGACAACATAGTAAGAGAAAAAGAAAGGCAACAGAGGGGGAGGAATGTTAGGTGCTACTAGCCATTTTTTTTATATAGATTTGGAGTTTTTAATGATAGTTTTGAATTTGTTTTCATTTTTTTTTCCGTTTCGTGTTTATTTCACAAAGAGAAAGACTTTTGACTTGACAGGTTTATTGAGACAAAAGCTTACTTCTCAAAAGGATGAGGTAACTTAGTAAGCCCCTGTGTGGGCTTACATTTCAAATACAGAACTTACAGATTAGAATATATACAAAAATACAAGTATTCAGAGTCAATGGTTTAGATATCAGTAGAGTGATATAACACAATTTTTTCTCCCCTCATCTTGACAACCCCTTGAAAGTTTTTTTGTGGGGGGAAGCCCAAAATCATCCGCCAAGCGGCAGATGGCAGCTTAGGGCTGAAAGAAGAAGGAGGGGGCTGTTTACACCCCCGGGAGGAGATTTTCCCCCATCCCACAGGTAATATACCTAGAAATAGGGTTGTTGTGGGTTCTAATTTTGAATGAATGGGAAAAACCCCAAAAAAAAAAAAGCACAAGTAAGTAAAATATAAATAATAAATAAAACATCCCAAAAAACCGTACTGGAAGAACGTTTTATATTAAAAAAAAAGGGAAAATTTGGGCTTTAAGTCAGGCTTCTCTGGTGGGTTGGGGCCAATTTTAAAAACCTTAGGTTGAAAAACTTTGGAAAAAAATATCTACGTCCAGCATTCCAAAGGCATGTAAAAACGGCCAAAAAATTTTTTCTTGCTCACCAGCAACGCTACATCATGGAAAACCCGGGGGTACACAAAAACCCAAGCCAGGGATAACTCCCGTAGGGGTTTATTTTTACAGGTATATAGACAGATGGGCCACGTAACCGTTGCAAATGCCCCGGCCCTTCGGGAAAACGTCCTCTTTACCCATGCAACTAGTGTCTTTTCAACAGGAATTTGGGGCCCAAATATGGTCGAGACTGGAAAAGATCCTTTCGAGAGATTTCCCCAGCCCTTTGGGACAGTCATCACGTTCCCTTTTTCCTAGTCGTCAGGTCCTTTCGCCTCGCCTACCCACACCATGAATACGGCCTCCCCCTGCCTTTTATTTAACAGTGGCTAAAGTTCCGGCCCGTTCCATGGACCCCCTTTTTTTAGGAAATCATGGCACAGTTTTAATGGCAAAAAATTTTTGCATTCACACTGTCAGCACTTACTTCCTGCTTCGCTCCCTGTCGTTCTTTTCCTTTCTCCCCTTTGCATCCCCTTTTTATTGCGCTCATGTCCCGCTTTTTAATGTTTTCCCCTTTTTGATCCACTTTCAACTTTCCTTCGTTATCACTTTCCTTCCATTTTAGGGGGTGATTTAAGTAGCAAACTAGCCATGCTGACACTGGGGAGGAGGGACCTGAGCCCGATGCATGCAGAGGTCAATGCTTGTAGCGGTCGCCCCGGGAAACCTCTGCAGGATTAAAATAAATTTGACAAAGTCCCTGGGCTGTTAGAAACACGATAAAATGTGTAATTTCAAAAAACTGGGGCCGGGCACCCCACCGCTCCCTGTCCAGGATAAGGGAACGCGGGTAAACACAGGTTTCAGGGGAAAACTCTCACAACCCAGGACAGTACTAAAAACAGTCCTACTTTACGAGTCATCACAGCTGAGAGAAAGAGAAAGGGAAATGGGAGGGGCCCCCAGGAACACAGGTCCTGCTGAGAAAAAACCCTCCCCATAAAAAGATAGTAAGGGGAACGACAAGGGCAATCCAGGATATTTACTTAAACTCTTGTGTAAAATAGAGAAAGAAAAGTATTAAATTAAAGGTTTTATATCATGTACTATTCACTCGTCAAATGGAATAATTGTTTTAAAAAAGGATACATCATCGAGCCTTTACGCTAACTTTGGAAACAAAAAACCCCTTTAATAAAAGGTTTTCAGTGTTTTTGATCTGCGGGGATAAGGAGTGTATTAAGTGTACGACGTGATCATGGAAGTGAGGGGGAGCTACCAGAGAATGAATCACGAACTCGAAAATTAACGTCAGTTTAAAAAAACTGCGATGAGTAGAAAATTACATTAACTCGAAATTATTTCTACTAACACACTGAATTTTAAAAATTTAATTAGGGAGGGAAGTTGCTTTCCTGAATGATGGCATGAAAAGAAAATTACAAACTACTGCAAGGAAAAATTTCAGTCTCAGAAATGTACGATGTCACCCTTTGATTCTATTAAATCTTATTTTCCGATTACCGAGTACCAGACCAATTAACATCAAACGGAGGTTCATGTGCTCAAAAAACGAACGAAATAATTAAAACTGAAACGGGTAGGGAAAATCCAAAATTAAACCACTGTGTTCTGATATTGTGATGGACCTTGTTACAGTGCCCTTAGGGGTTTCCTCACGATTTCTCAAATATGAAAGCGACCCCCGTGAGGGGGGAAAGGGGCTAAATACTATTGATGTCGGAGCATTAGATCATTGGGTGATTGGGAAACCCCGGGGGTTTATACGGGCATCCTTGGCTTAGATATTGGGAGATACTTCGTAATTTAAATTCAAGTTAAAACGAAACAGTAAAAGAAAAAGTCTAAAGGGAGAAAGATAATCGCCCAAAAATCGTACAAGAATTTTTGTGAAAAACGCGAAATCACAAGGAGTTGAAAAAAAGAGGAGCGCACGAATTCGTTGTAGTTGAAACAATAAAAAATCCGAAAACGAAAAAAAATTTAAAATTAACGAATTTCTTTTGGAAAATACAGTTCTCACAGTAATGCGACCCAAGAAAAAAGAGTGAGAACGTCCATTCCTGTCACCAAAATTCCCCCCCCCCCCCATTTTAACATTTTTTCCCAGAAACCAAAACTAGAGTGACTGACATAAAATTTATACGGCTTAACACATTTATGGGAGAAAAAGGGGAGGGAAGAAAAATGAAGAGCCATGACTTTTTTTCATGACATTTAAGACATGGATGTGTACCGGAAGGTTCGTAGATGTGTTTGTTCTTTTTTCAAGCCCAAAAAAGCAAACAAATAAAAGAACACATGATACGGTGAATAGGGCAGATAAGGGCAGCCATAATTGTTTCTTGTCACAATAGGGGTGCGGGTTTTTAACCAAGTGGAGCCCAGTGGAAGGGCCCTGGAACTATTTAGCTTGGGGGTTCAGCGTAAGGGGTTTTTATGCGCGCAGATGCATACCCACAGGGTAGATGGCTGGCATTTTTGCAAATCTAAATTCGTATTCCCCTTTATGCTTTTGCAACGAACTAATTTAACAAAAATAGCCTTTTTCCCGGATTATTTTCAGAATTTTTCTTTCTTTCGTTTTTTCCGTCTCTATTCCCCTTTTATTTTTATCCGACTTATTTGGGGTTTATGTATAAAGATGATAAGGGTATGAATTTTTTACTTATTTTTATCAGAATGGTAATACAAAAACATAAAAAAATAGAGCCAAAATTGATTTAAAAAAGTGTTAATAAGACGACGATAATAAATTTATTCATGATGGGGGTAGTGATAAATTTTTTAGAAAGATGATGATACCCCAAAATGGTGATGAAATGGTAAACGTAAAAAGATACAGAGAATAAAACAATATAAAAAGCAATGATAAAGATAAAAAAAAAAAAAAACGTGATGATATCAAGAAAAAAATAGTAATGAGGGTAAAGATAAAATTTATAATAATAATAAAATAATAATAATAATAAAAAATAATAATAATAAAAATAAAATAGTAAAATAATGAGATGGGGATTAAAATGATAAAAACCGTTAAAAACTATGTACAAAACACAACAAAAAAGATAATAGATGATATTATTTATATAATAATATAATAGCAATAACAAAAATAAAAATTATAATAACAGCAAAACTACTAATGAATACAAAAACAATGTAATGAAAAAACAATATAGTAAAAAGATTATTACAACAATTAGATAATTTTAACAATTTATAATGATACAATGATAAAATGATTGACGATATGATGATGATGATGATGATAAACTTATAATCTCATCATAGATATAGTATAATACTAATAGTAAATTTAAAAAATTAAAAATGATAAAGAGATGATGTGAAGATATCCCCGCAACAATAAAAAAAATAAAAGATAATGATAGTAAAGATAATGATAATAATAATAATAATAATAATAATAATAATAAATAAATAAAAATAATAAAAATAAAGAAAGGAAATGATAACAAAAATAAAGGTACATAATAATGACATGATGATAAAGACACCGACAAAAATAAGAAAATAATAATAGAGTAATAAGAAAATGTAATGATAATTTGTTTAAAGGATGAGATGAGTGTGATAATGATATGAAAACAATAATGTGATAAGAAAAGTAACACTAAGAAATCATAATAAAAAATTTTAACAGGCCCAAACAACAAAAAATAATGATGTTTAATTTTATAATATAATGTAATAAAAAAATAAAAAATAGCAATGAAATAAAAAAAAGAATGATGATAAAAAATATAAGGATCATATAAAAAAAAATGATTAGTGATAATAATGATAATAAAATAGTACAACAAAATTAGGGAAAAAATAAAAAAATGATGATAAATAAAAAATGATAAAAAAATTAAAAAATAATTAATGTGTAAAAAATGAATGAAAATAAAAATAACAACATAATGTGAGATTATGAAAAATATTATTTTTGTTATCACTATTATAATCATCATTAGATATGAAAATAATTATTTACTATATTATCTTTGTTATCATCATTTTTATTATTTTTACTGATATTATTATTATCATAACAAGATTGTGATAAGAAAAAATTTAAAATAAAATAATAATAATCGTTTAAAAATAAAATAATAATAATAATAATAATAATAAATAAAAAATAATAATAATAAAAATTTAATAAAAAAATAAAATAAAAAATAAAAAATAAATAAAAATAATAAAAAAAGTAATGATAATAATAACTGTGATAACAGTAATCATGATAATAATAATAGTAATAATGACTATAATAACAACAACAACAACAACAACAACAACAATAACTACAACAACAACAGTAACAACAACAACACCAATAATAATACTCATGATAATAATAATGACAAAAGTAGTAGTAGTAATAATATATTGATAATAGTAATACAATGATAAAAGTGGTAGTAGTAATGATGATGATAATAACAATATTTTAAAAAATGATAATGTGATTATTAATAATAATGAAAATAACAAAAACAACAACAACAAAAACAACAAAAACAAAACAATAATAATAAAATAATAAAAATAATAATAATAATAATAATGATTAAAAACAACAATAATAGCACGATAGTAAAAATGTTTCATAATGAAATAATGATGATGATAATAATAATAAAAGATAATAATAAAGATTAGTTGAATAAAAACGTTTAAATATAATGAATTGAAAATGCAAATAAAAATAACGAAAATAATAAAAATAAAATTATAACAATAAAAATAAAATAATAATAAAAATAATAATAAAATAATAATAACAAAATTTTGATGATAATAATAATAATAATAGAAAATGATAATAAATAATAACAATAGTAATAATAATGAAAATTAATTTTGCCCTGTGTAGACAGTAAATTGCAACCGGGTTATGGAGTTTCGACGTGGGAAAAGAGGTTACGTTCCATAACTACCCCCAGTCCCCCCTTGAGCAAGGTGCAGTACCTGTCACTCCCCCGAGGCCAGAAGTGCGGGTTGGCGTCCGGGGGGCCAGTCTGTCTCGGGGTAGGAAGCCCTTTTTAGTCTTGGTTGACAGTTTTTCCAGGGGGGATGGTGTCTAATGAAAACAGGGTGGTTGTGCAACCTTTTAAAACCAAATCCTTTTAGTAAAATGAGTTTCAATTTTTAAGATAACGGCGTAAGGGCACTGGAACTCTATGGAAGGGTCCCCCGGTCCGCAGGGGGGCCCCCGGGTCGTTATCCTGCACTGCAAAAAAATGGGGAAGGAAGTAAAATTTTGTGGTGATGAGTGCTATTTTAGCGAAACCTCTTGATGAGAATGGTTCCAAAAAAAGGAATAGGCAAAGATGTAAAAAGAATAGCAAGAACTAGGATTTTTGATTTCGGAAGAGTGTGTGATCAGGCAAGGGTATTAAAAAAAAATGGCTTACGGAATTGGGAGTTAAAAACGATAAAAGGGGGGTTAAAGGGTAAGAAAACTAAAACGAGGAAGGAACAATATTACATCAGAAAAACCCCCAAAGTTGAATAAGTGCTGAAGGCAGAGTCTACAATGACTATGCTGGGGGAAGCGTCGAGGAAAGAATAGATTTTCTAATAATTTTTTAAATTTGAAATATAAAACTTGAAAGAAACGTGAAGGAAAAATTTTAAAAAAAGTTGATAAAGAAACTAAATAGACTGTAAGAGAAGTAAAAAAAAGTTTTCCCCTATTTTAAACCTCAAATATATCAAAAACCCAACAATCTCATTTTTACTGTTTCGGTTGGGTTGCAAGACGGTTGGGTTAAAAAGGCAGGACAGACTGGGAACCCCACCCTAAACCCATGGGGGAAAAGTAGAATAAAAGACTAAGAACTAAAAAGAGTATTAATTTGATGACGAGGCACAAAAACGGAGAAGTGAAATCAAGAGAGAAGATTAAGAAACTGTATAAAAAAATTCAGCCCCAGGGAAAAGGGAATTTGGAACCCCCCGGTTAGAAGAATGAAACAGAGACCCTGGCAAAGAAAGCCAAAAGTCGTTTTTGCCGAAAACTTCACCCCCAAAAGGAAAACCGGGCTTTCAAAATATGACCAGAAAAAATTGTTCTGAAAATTAAAGGAACAAACCCGGGGGGCAAATGAAATCAAAAAGGAAAAAAATGGTTTTTAATGGGAAAATGGAGAGAGAGTAAATAACATAAATTTCAAGCTGAGTGGCTCAAGACGCTAAAAGACTTTAGGTATGGAATCAAAAAGGTTTGGCTAAAGGGAAAATTTTTAAAATAAATAGAAAGGTACCAAATTGGGAAAACACCCGGGAAAAAATGGAAAACAGGGTTTTTGGGGAAAGAAAAATTTACAGTTTTCTGAAAGAAAAAGCCCAGTTGAAAGGATTTTAAAAGGAAATAAAAACTGTTGAGTGGTTAAATTTTGGGAAGAACTGTTTTTTGCCAGAAAAATATAAAAAAGTACCGCTGAGACAAATACCGACCAAATTTTTTTTACCGATAAAGTGGAAGCTCTTTTCAGGATTAGTCTGATTTTCTCCCTGACTCTTAGGGAAGAGAAAATATTGCCCGAGGAACAGAAGGGGGTAGAAGAAAAACCCGAGGGACCAAGGATAGCTGTTAATAGAAAGCAGTACTCCAGGGTTGCAAAAGGGAAAACACCAAACCCTTTCTATCCCACAAGTTGGGTTGAGAACTTGGGGCTGTGAAATATTTAAAAGGGTTTTTATAGCAGCATGAAAACTGAAACAAAAAACATCATGGGGGTTTCTTTAGGGAGTTTAAAATTAAAAAAGAAATCTTCCAGGGGATGTTTTTCACAGTTCTTTTTTTTTATATGCAAATTTATTCTCTTGTAAAACAGGCAAATGTTTTGTAAGGATATCGGGATAGAGTTTGGATTAACAAGTGTGGAGCAGTCATTTTTTCAGCGAGGAAAAATTGTTTGAAGCACAGATAAGATTAAAGAAATTAAAGAAAATTCAATTGTAAAAAAGTACAAAAAAAAAATAAGTAAAGGGTTTAAGATGAAGTTTAAACTAAAAGGTAAAAAAAGATAAAAGCAATAAACACTTTGGGAGTGCAGTTTTAAAGGGATGGGGTGGATTTTGAAATTTAATGTAGAAGAAAAAAGGAATTAGTAGAAAGACCAGAAAAAATTTTTACTACATAAGGGTTTGATCAAAAGTGAAGTAGATAGGGCTATATTTGTAGAAAGGTGGGGGAAGAGGATTGATGAGCTGCGAAGGTTTTATCAGAAATGAAGGGAAAAAAACCTGGGTGGTACCTCAAACTTTTAATGAGAGATTGTTGCAAAGGGTCAAAGAGTCGTATTTTGGAATTTGAAAAAAGTTGTAGTAAAGAGATTTTAAAAAAACGCGAGAGAAAAGGGGAAGGGGGGCCTGGATGGAGAAAAACTGTACATTCAATTTGTTAGTGAGGTTGTAACAACGGATAAAGACAAAACCTGGGGTTGGAAGAAAGTTGATCGAAAATAACTAAAAACGTTGATATGCGCTGCCCAAAAGCAACTATCAGAGCAAACTATATAAAGATAACTTGATAAGCAGCTGATTCCCCGGGGTAATTAGTAAAGAAAAAGGAGAAAACTGTGAGTCATATGTTATGGGGCAAGAGCTGGCCCCGACGCATTTAAAAGGGGCACGATAAAGTCGCAAAAAAGATTCATTTGGGAAACTTTGGAAAAGTTTTTTGCTTTAAAGGGTTTATCAAAAGGTACGAACACAGGAAAAACAGTTCGGGAAAAACCACTCAAAGTTCTTTGGGGCATGAATATTCAAAGTGATACACCATCGAAGAAAAAGGGTGAATTGTCATTATTGGTTTAAAATCTGCAATAATTTTTTGTGTTTTCCAAACCCGGAGACAAAAGGAGAAGGGGAAAAGAGAAAGGAAAAAAAAAATTAAATATCAGGGCATCAAGCGGGAAATCCAAAGGCTTTGGGGTCTCGAAAAATTCTGTGGTACCTGTTTTTTGTAGGGGCCTTTGGAAATTAACACAAAATTTTTAAAAAATTTATGGAACAAAACGGGAAAAGAGAAAGATCCATTTTCACAAAAAAAAAAAATATTAGGGACCCCAGGAATTGAGGAGAGTATTTGATACTGAGTAGGAACGAAAGAGGAACCTTTTTTTTTGGTAAAAATCATCTTCCCCCCTTTCACTGGTTTACAAACTACCAGTGTTTTTAATAAAAAATAAAAAATAAAATAATAAAATAAAAATAATAAAATAATGATAAAAGTAAAAATGAGTTTTAATGATTAAAAATAATAATAAAGAATTTGTAATAATGATAATGGTGATGTAATAATAAATAATAATATAATAAATAATTTAAAATAATAATAATAATAAAAATAATAAAAATAAAAATAATAAAAAAATAATGTGATGATAATAAAAAAGTTGTAATGATGATAATTATAATAACAAAAACGATAAAATGTGTAATAGGCGACGCATGTGTAAGATAAAAGAATTGTCGAAAAAAGGGTAAAAAAAACAGAACGTGAACAGTGATAAAAAAACGGCAGGCAGAACACTCCCAATACACCGAGGACACAGGTAGTCAACTCGACGCCTAGAGCACACGCTCGCCATCGCCATATAGTAGCCTCGACCGAACAGTTGGCAGAGATGTTCATGGCGACCCCCTGCGCATGATACTAAGCACCTGTTGTATGGCGCTAGCGTGGGATAGGAAAACCTCATGAACTTTTTATCCTCCACAGGATGCAGCCAGAAGATTACTAGATAATCTGATATTTTTTCCTCCTCCTCGACAGGGCCTCGGGAGTGAAGATAATTGTAAATATGATTAGGATTTAGATAAGTAGACCGAGAAAGGGGTGAGTTGTAAGGGTGGAATGAGAGACAGAAGAGAGTTGTAAATAAATGTCTGGACAAGTAAAGGTAACTGAAAAATGGATGGATGGAGTTACAGGGGAGAGAGTTACGAGGAGAGAGAGAGAGAGAGAGAGAGAGAGAGACGAATGGTAAAAATAGAAAAAAATAGAGAGCTAGATAAACAGAAAGTGAACGATAGCGGAAGAAGAGAAAGATAAGTGTCCCACTAACAAGGAACATTATCATCAGTCCCTCCGTTTCTAAAATTCCAAATCATGCAAATAAACTGCTTGTCAGTAATGAACCGTAACTAGTGTAAACTTATAAAGAAGCATATATGTATAATACAAGGATAATAAAAGACAGGTAGATAAATAGATAAAGTAACTCGATAGATCAATAAATTATCATTTTAATCCCTTTCTATTTTTTTAGCCTATTTTATTTTGCGTCCCCCCTCTTGTTGTTGTCTATCAAACTACAGCAACATTTTTTTTAAGGTTAAAAAATTACTGATTATATCGTCTGCCGCTTCTTTGCCAAGGCATAAGTGCTGATAACAATGAAGGAAAAGCAGAATGAAGAGAATCAGTGTTTTATTTAGGGTTTTAACAAAAATTTTAAAATAGGGAGGGGGAAAGATAATTTTTGAAAAGAATAGCGTAAAGATAGTACGGGGATATGGAAACGGACGAAGGACAATCGGTTTCGACCTTGAACTTAAATTTACAAGGGTTTTGGAGTGGGGGGAGAGGAAGGGGGGGGGGGGGGGAAAAAAAGAGGGGGGGGGGGGTGGAAAAAGATAGGGTTTTTTGGGCAAGCAGTGCGACAGTTAAAAAGCAGTCCGGGGAGAAGGGCGAAAGCATTTGATTGCTTTTTTCCCTTTGAGTCCCCGTCGGGTGTCCTGCTTTGCTTGCATGTTCTTTAAATGCTTTTGTAGGGGTTAAAGGGAGTCATTTTTCATTTCTCTCTCTCCCCCATTTATATATATAGGGTTTTGGGTGGTGTGTGTGTTTTTTTTTGGGATGTTCAGTTTGAGCCGCCGTGGACGATGACACCAATTGAGTCTCATGTTGTGATGCTCTTGGACTGAGTACGGGGTAGGGTCCCATTTCCCTTTCCACGGAGAGTGCCGGTTTACCTATTTGGGAAAATCATTCTCTCTATTTTACCCCGGGTTTGGGGACCAGCCTGACTTGGTAAGGGAGAATGCAGGCCACTGACACTCCCTATTTAGTACTCAGTGGCTAAATAGGAAATCGAGGAAAAAGTTCCTCCCCGGAATTTCTGTACTGGGTTGTTTTACCAAAAAATTTTTTAAAATCGGGAAAAGTGTACATACGCGCGCGGCGACGCGTGTGGCAGGGTTTTGCACCCACGCCCCTGCATGGGTGTTGGTGAGTGCTTTGCACTAAAATGTGTGTGTGTGAAATTTAAAAATTATAATATATATATTATATATTATATAATATAAAATTAAAAACTTTTTTACAGAGGTTCTGTTTGACCCGCCGGGTCACAGAGATACTTAATTGTAGTTTCATGTTGTGATGCTTTGGATGATTTACGTGGTGGGGCCCCCCATTTCCTTTTCCCACGGAGAGTGCCGGTTTTATTTTTTGGGTTTATCATTCCCCTCTATTTTATCCGGGCTGGGCCCAGCACTGTCTTGGGATGGCTTGCTCACCCAGTGGTAGGAAGCAATCGGGTGAATTTCCCTTGCCAAGGGACTCAAACCCTCGAACTCAGTTTGCGTCGTCCCAGTTTTGAGTAACCAAAAACCACATTACACACAAAAAAGCAAAATATATAGAATGCAATACTATGAATGTAATGTATACACACACACACACCCCACACACACACAACACCCACACACACACACACACACACACACACCCCACACACCAACACACACACACCACACACACACACAAACACACACCACAACACGCACACACACACACACAAGATTATATATAATAAAATAATATATATAAATATATAATTATATAATTATTATATATATATATATGACTCCCGGATTTTCCCAGTATTAGAGCACTGCCCCGACCCATTGGTCCGGGTTCAAGTCCCCGTTGTAAAACGGCAAGAAAAGCTATCGCTTGGAAGTAAAAAACGCATGTGTCGTGGGGGGAAGTCGCCGCATAGGTTGTTAAAAACCCCCAACCGCGGTTGATTAGGGAAGCCCTCCAATCAGGAGAGGGGAGACTCCCAAATACTCTCAGATAATGAATTAGGAGGCGATCCCTGATGGAAAAAAGGGTGTGAAAAAAAAAATTTGTGTGTGTATTATATATATATATTTTATATAATTATATATATATATAATAATAATTTTATATATAGGGATATATATATATTATATATATATAAAATATTATATATAATTATTATATAATATTATATAAAATATACTATAATATATATATTATTATAAAATATATATTATATTATATTATATATATATTACATACATATTACAAAAATAACATGCATACACAATATATTATATAAAAAAATGATAGACAACATGCAAAAAAAACACCACACTAGACACAGTGGACACGCGCACCAAACCCATACACACACACACACACCACACCACACACACACACACACACCACACACACACACCACACACACACACAACACACCACACTATTATAATATATATTATATTTATATATATAATATATAATATATATAATAATTATATAAATAATATATATATACCCAATATATATAATTATATATATACTCACCCAATATATATATATATATATATATATATTAATTATATAATATAATTATATAATATTATATATATATTTTACTTCCCCAATATATATTATTATATATTTTTATATATAATATATATATATATATATATATATATAATATAAAAAATTTTAAACTCACCCAATTATATTACATATATAATATATAATATTTAATATAAATATATATTAATAATTATAAATTAATAATATATAGTAATAGATAGATAGATTGATATAGATAAAGATATAAATATAAAAAAAATATATATAAAATATATATATAAAATTATATAATATATATATATATTAAATATATATATATATATATATATTTATATAAATATAAAAAAAAATTTATTAATAATATATATTTTAATATAATATATACAAATATATTATAATATATATATAAAATTATATAATATATATAAAATTTTATAAAATATATTTGTCCTGGGAAAGAAATAAACTGCACCCGGGGTTTCCCTTGAACAAGGATAGCACCCTTTTAGCCCCTATCCCAGGGTTGGGGTAAAAACTGTCGGCAGCAGGGCGGATATTGGTAAAAACACCTTCTTTCTACTGTTACTGGTTTCCCCCCAAATAATTGTCTGGCGTTTAAGTGAATTTTTTAAAAACGGCAAGATATTTCCTCCAAATTAGTGGAGACGGATTTGAGAAGGACCCGGGGGGATTCCCCCAATTTTTATTTTCTCCTGAAAAAACCCTACCCCAATGATAAATACGAAACGAAAATTTTCATACCCATCCCCCGTGGGGGTTTGGGGGTTA
>NC_051394.1:16553576-16556076 GCF_015228065.2 Penaeus monodon
CTAATGCTTGTTAGGGAATATATTTATGCAGGGGGAATAAAAAATAAGTGCAATTAAGTACCTAAAAAAGAAAAGGAAAGATAAACAAAAAAAAATTTCGTATACCAAGGGTTTTCGTGGCTTTTGTTTGGGGGGAGGCGAGGATAAATTTTGGGGTTGTTATAGGTGTGTGTGTGTTTTTTAAAAAAAATTTTTTTAAAAAATTTTTAAAAATTTTTTTTAAATTAATATTTTATTTTTATATATATATATATATTTTTATTTATTTTTATTTATATATATATATATATTTTTATATGTAAAGTATATATATATTAATATATTATATTATTTTATATATAATATTATTTAGTTTTTTATTTAATATATTTTTATATAATATAATAATATTTTTTCAAAACATAAATTATATAAATATTATTATTTTTATTTTAATTTTATATTTTATTTTTTTAAAATTTTATATTATATATATGTTTACATGGGCTTAGTTTCATGGGACAGAATTAAAAAAAATCTATTGTGAGGTCTATAATCTTTAAACCCTTTTCGGGCAATGTCTGGGTCTAGACCGTATCCAATTTTTGTGATTATGATTCGGCCGTGACTAGCCGTTCCGTTTTGTGATTTTCCTCCCCCCCCCTTCTCTCGCTTCCTTTCATACCCGGGGCCAAAGAGGCTGTGTGTGATAGGCTGATAAGTCGCCCAGAAAAGCGACGAGGGGGCCAGTTTACCCTGAGGCCCTGTTTCCCCAAATTGTTTGTACAAAAAAAATTATTATTTCAAGCAGACTAATCCGCAGGGGATTCTGTTTTTGATGTTTGTCAAAAGGGATATCTTCTAGTTCCGTATATTATTATCTTTATATTACTACTTCCCGATTCCAAAGCCCTAACTTTCTTTTGGAATTCTGTCATATTTATAAAAAAAAATAATTTGGGCTTCACTTTAGAGTTAAATGTACATTTTATATTGCACTTTTTCCATGGAGATGTGGGGTGAAATTGCATAATAAAACCGTTATAGTTTAAACATTATATTTCATCGAGTTGATTCAATTTTCGATTTACGACAAAAGTGATGAGGAAATCCTTTCCTCCTCGGGTCCTTGAATTTTTATTCATTTCATCCTACTTTTTCAGACAAAAAAAAAAAAAGAATGAAGAAAGAAATCAAAAAATAAAAATTTTTTGAATGGCGTGAACTCTTATATTTTTTATTACTCCCAAACATGAGGAATATTGTGTTAAACTGCAGTATTACATCAAACGTTCGGGGGTTTTCTCTTTTATCTAATCTTTTTTGTCTTCGTTTGTTATTTTTATACAATGTATTTTTCAGTCTTAAACTGTTTTGATTAATGTAGATTGGGCCAAATTCAAATGATTTCTAATCGACCAAAACATATTACTCCTGTGATTAGCCGCATTTTTTCCCATTCGTAATCGCTCTTCCCTTTTTTGTATTTAGAGAGTGGAAGTTTCAAGCTGTGTTGATTTTGAACACATGCATTTTGGTTGATTTATGATACTGCACTTGTGTTCTCTCTTGTACCTCTCAATCTACGAAAGTGCTTGCTATATTTATGGTCATTTGTGTATTTAGGCGCGTTATTGCTCCCACACATTTTTCATCCTTTGCCTCTCTTTACTCCATGTTTCCTGCTTGCTAAAACCACAGCTATCTCCTTCCTTAAATGTGGTGACGTAAAAACACAAAAGTGGTGCTATGTATTGGTTATATTCCATATGACCTATAGTTTCCCCATCATTGTATTGTATAATGGGTATTATCATATATTACCTGTCTTTATATTGATTATGATGTGTTTGTGTTGCTAATAACAAGGACAAAAACTTTTGAAGAATTTATTGATAAAATGTAACTACTGAGTGCACAGAGCATATACTTTTAGTTAAGTTTCACTCTTTAGTTAGATTCACGTCTGTTCATATCTTTACTTTCGTTTTTGCAGTTGTTCAGATATCTTCAATGTTTTTTTTTTACTCCATTGTAAATCATTTCTATTTATTCTTTGGTTCTTATTCACGATCTTTTATCACTATTCAGTAATTCCGTTCTATCTTCTCGTCATCACACCGAGAAAGGAAAAGAATATGTGCAGTCACAGAAGTAATTGCAACATTCGCTTGTATATTCAGAATTCATGCTACGTCTTCCCTCCCTCCTTCCCTCCCCCCTCCCTTTCGAATGATGCTTATCCAAAAAAGTATTATTGAATATGCAACAATAGAACGTTTACACTATTGCATGAAGAGTTACAGTGTGTATTTGACATATATCCTCTTATTTATTGCAGTTTGTAGAGCTGTGTGAGTGTAGTGTGAGTGAAAATAAAGAATGTGTAACTCAGTTGTGTTTATTTTCATCCTGTCTCAAGAATGGGCTTTTCAAGAAAATCAAAACGTAAAGACAAGTGAGAGTGAGAAAGAAGGAAAAACAAAAGATTGAGCAAGAGAGAAGAGAAGAAAAGAGAGAG
>NC_051394.1:16563576-16565859 GCF_015228065.2 Penaeus monodon
TCACTCCACATCTACCATGGAAAAAGTGCAGATATACAATGTACATTCTAACTCTAAAGTGTCAAGACCAAGTTAGTTTTTTTATGAATATCGTATCAGATATTCCCAGAAAAGAACGTTAGGGATCTTTGGAACTCGGCAAAGTAGTAATATAATGATAATAATATACGGAACTAGAAGATATCCCTTATGACTAATACATCAAGACAGATATCCGCTGCGGATTATGTCTGCTTGAAATATATAATTTCTTTAGCATACAAACATTATTTGGGGAAACAGGTACCTCAGGATAAAGCTGAGCCACCTCGTCGCTTTTCTGGGCGACTTATCAGCCTATCACACACAGCCTCTTGTGGCCCGGATATGAAACGGAAGCGAGAGAAGGGGGGGGAGAGGCATATCACAAATCTGGATACGGTCTAGTCGACTGGCCGAATCATACATCACAAATTTGGATACGGTCTAGACTCCAGACATTGTCCCGAAGAGATTTATAAGATTATAGACTCATCACAATATGATTTTATCTAATTCTGTCCCACTGAAGCTAAGCCGATGTAAACATATATATATATATATATATATATATATATATATATATATATATATATATATATATATAATATATATATATATATATATATATATATATATATATATATATATATATATATATATATATATATATATATATATATATATATATATATATATATATATAAAATATATATATTATTTTATATATATATATATATATATATATGTTTACATCGGCTTAGCTTCAGTGGGACAGAATTAGATAAAATCATATTGTGATGAGTCTATAATCTTATAAATCTCTTCGGGACAATGTCTGGAGTCTAGACCGTATCCAAATTTGTGATGTATGATTCGGCCAGTCGACTAGACCGTATCCAGATTTGTGATATGCCTCTCCCCCCCCTTCTCTCGCTTCCATTTCATATCCGGGCCACAAGAGGCTGTGTGTGATAGGCTGATAAGTCGCCCAGAAAAGCGACGAGGTGGCTCAGCTTTATCCTGAGGTACCTGTTTCCCCAAATAATGTTTGTATGCTAAAGAAATTATATATTTCAAGCAGACATAATCCGCAGCGGATATCTGTCTTGATGTATTAGTCATAAGGGATATCTTCTAGTTCCGTATATTATTATCATTATATTACTACTTTGCCGAGTTCCAAAGATCCCTAACGTTCTTTTCTGGGAATATCTGATACGATATTCATAAAAAAACTAACTTGGTCTTGACACTTTAGAGTTAGAATGTACATTGTATATCTGCACTTTTTCCATGGTAGATGTGGAGTGAAATCTGCATAATAACCAGTTATAGTTTAATCATTATATTAGCATCGAGTTGATTGTCAAGAGTTAACGATTGACGATCAACCAGTGATAGAGGAAATCAGCTTTCCTCCTCGGCTCCTTGAGATTATTATTCATATGTCAGTCCTACTTTTACAGACAAACAAAAAATAACATGAATGAAGAAAGAAATCAGAAAAATAAAGATTTCTTTGAATGGCGTGAACTCTTATATTGTATATTACTCCCAAACAATGAGGAATATTGTGTTAAACTGCAGTATTACATCAAGATCTGTTCGGGTTTACTCTTTTATCTAATCTTTCTTTAGTCTTCGTTTGTTTAGTTCCTGATACAATGTATATTTTCAGTCTTAAACTGTTGTGATATAATGTAGAGTTGGCCAAAATTCAAATGTATTGCTAATCGACCAAATCATATTACTCCTGTGATTAGCCAGCATTTTCCCTATTCAGATAATCGCTCTTCCCTTTTTGTATTTAGAGAGTGGAAGTTTCAAGCTGTGTTGATTTTGAACACATGCATTTTGGTTGATTTATGATACTGCACTTGTGTTCTCTCTTGTACCTCTCAATCTACGAAAGTGCTTGCTATATTTATGGTCATTTGTGTATTTAGGCGCGTTATTGCTCCCACATATTTTTCATCCTTTGCCTCTCTTTACTCCATGTTTCCTGCTTGCTAAAACCACAGCTATCTCCTTCCTTAAATGTGGTGACGTAAAAACACAAAAGGGGTGCTGTGTATTGGTTATATTCCATATGACCTATAGTTTCCCCATCATTGTATTGTATAATGGGTATTATTATATATTACCTGTCTTTATATGATTATGATGTGTTTGTGTTGCTAATAACAAGGACAAAAACTTTTTGAAAGAATTTATTTGTATAAAAGTAACTACTTGAGTCAGGCATATCACTTTTAGGTTCAT
>NC_051394.1:16565959-16570959 GCF_015228065.2 Penaeus monodon
AGGAGGAGAAAGAAGAAGAGAAACAGGAGGAAGAATAGAAATATGACTAGTGGAGGAGGAAAAGGAACAGGATGAGATGAGGAAGAGCAAAAGGAGGACGAAGAAGAGGAGTAAAGTTAAAATAAGAAAGACCAAGACCAGACAGACCGTCTGGCTCAAGGCGCATGGCAACCGACCCCCCCCCCAAAAAAAAAAAAAAAAAAAAAAAAAAAAGGACAAATTAATAGTCACATTTACCGCATACTCCGACTTTCGGGTCTTCGGCGGCCAGCTCCCGTGACCTCAGGGGGTAAGGTCATAAACTCCCGCAACAAGGTCCCTCTGCTGATAAGAATGCATTTGCGGAGACCTCGTTTACGAGAGGCAGAACAGGTCAGACGAGGGACGAGATAAGGGCAGAGACGATAACGAAGAAAGGAGTGGGGGGGGAATGAAAAAGAAAAATGGAAGGAGGAGATGAAGGATCAGTGTTAACGCTAATTAGAAGACAAAGGAAGAAGGAATAGAGAGAACTTCAGTTGTAAAAAAAGAGGAGAAGGGAAAGAAAGATGAATGAATAAGGCAAATAAATCGAACGAAGAATCAGACGAAAAATTAAAGCTTCAAATAAAAAAAAAGTAAAAAGAAAAAGATGTAAAGGAAGAAAAGAAGAGAAAAGAAAAGAAAAGAAAAGAAAAGAAAATCCGAAATACAAATGAAAGTTTCCTCACGACCGAAATTGTTCTTCGACTGAATAACACGAGAACAGCCCAAGAATAAGCCGATCCCACCCATTCATACTGACACTGGACGCCCAAGACTCGCTAAGAATGCCGTTTCGAGGTGCGCTCTATAAAGGGCTGACTGGCAAGGCGGCCGTTGAGGGTTAAAGGTTGTTTCCAAGGGTGGCGAAGGACCCCCGAGACAGGACGGTGTCGGGAAGGATGTGTTTAAGGATTTTTTTCTTTTCTTCCTTTCTCTTACTTTCTCTCTTTTCTTTAAAGGATGGTGATGAAAAAAAGACGATAATGAGGATAATGACATCGCGCGTGCCAGCGTGTCACAGGTCAAAATTCACTAACGCTGACCTGATCGGAGAGTCAGCCGCGCAAGGGAGGCAGTTTCCAGGTGTCTGCCGGCCGTTGCATGTTGCCAAGAGAATTCTGTCTGAGGATTTCTGCGATGCTGAAAATTGGTACAGAGCGCATGGGTGCCAGGGATAACCACCCGCTTGAGGTGAGGAAAGTGACTTTTTTTCGCTTTTTTTCTTATGCTGTTGCTGATCGTTGCTGGGTATTTCTGAGGGTCAATATCCCGTTTGTGGGTAAGTGTGGGCTGCAGTTAGGGGGGAGGAGTAGGTGTCAATGTGCTGCTATGCATGACTGTATGCATGTACATGTATTTTTATTTGTATGCTTGGGTGTATGATGTGTGTGTACGTCTGTGTATTGTTTTTGTGCACGTGCACATATGTGTGTACGTTTGTTTAAGTATGTGTGCGTAATATTTTTGCATGATATGTGTACATGTTTATGTGTACGTTTGTTTCAGCATGTGTCTATGATGTATGTTTCTTATGTATCTTTGTTCACGAATGTATTACACAAAGATTTTTTTTTGAGTCAGCGAGCCACGTGAGGCAGCCGCTCGTAACGAACTAACACGTGAGTCCCCGTAAGGCACAGGCCGTGAGTCAAAGCGTGAGTCGTCGCTTCCTGGGAGCAACACGGGGTCCTTGAACAAGTGATCTCTCTCTCTCTCTCTCTCTCTCTCTCTCTCTCTCTCTCTCTCTCTCTCTCTCTCTCTCTCTCTCTCTCTCTCTCTCTCTCTCTCTCTCCCACCCTCCCTCCTCCCCTCTCTCTTGTAGTCGAAGCTCTTATTGTAACGGTATCTAGAGGTCGCTTGCGTTGGCCTTCACCGAGGCACTGTGGCAGTGGTAGTGCCGCAATACTGTATCCCCCTCCCCTCCTTCTCCCTCTCTCCCCTAGTCCCCTCCTCCTTCCCTCCCTCCCCAACTCAACATTCGCTTGGTCGATCCTCATGAAAAAAAAAATCATGTAATAACTGATAATATTAGGAATCTGCATTTCCCCTTCCTTCTATTCTAGCCTTCTTTTGTGTATTTTATTTATGTACGTATGTGGACCTGCATATCCCTTTTCCGGCTACCTGGTAACACATGTTCTGCAGTGATCGAATTTCCAGAGGTAGTTCAGTCTCTTTCTCTCTCTTTCCCTCTACCTCTCCCTCCCTCCCTCCCTCCCCCTTCCCCTCCCTCCCTCCCTCTCCCTCCTCCACTCTTCCTCTATCTCTCCTTCCCTCCCTTCCCTCCCTCCCTCCCTCCCTCCCTCCATCTCTCTCTCCCTCCCTCCCCTCTTCGTCCCTCCCTCCCTCTCCCTCTCTCTCCCTCCCATTCTTCCTCTATCCCTCCCTCCCTCCCTTCCTTCCTCCCTCCCGAAAAGGGAAAGTTATCACACTGCACCTTGCTAACTCCTCCTGTTATCCCGCTACTGTTGCTATCCGCTACCCGCTATCCGCTCTCCGCTCCCTATCCCTTCACCGCTAACAGGTCGGAGGTGACCGTGCCTGTGGTGTTGCTAGCCGGTGTCGTGGGAGAGCCGGTAATTCGAAACGGACCCGGTTCGATTCCGCCCCTTTTTAGTGTTCGTGTAAAAGTCCTATAAATGTTACCTGGGAAGTGAGGAGGAGGAGGAAGAAGGAGGGGGGGGGGGAGACAGGGACATGGAGAAGGGGAAAGGAAAGGGTGTAAGAGAGGGAGATGAATGGGGGAGGAAGGAGTGGGAGGGGGGGGGAGAAATGAAAAAGAGAGAAAGAGCGAGAGAGATACATGATGGCATTAGAAAGGGGGTGAATGATGGGAAAGGGGAGAAGGGGAAGAGCGATAAGACAGGGAAAGGACAAGAGAGAGAGGGGGGGGGGGTAAGAGAGGGAAAGGAAGAAGTGAAAAAGGAATAGGAGAGGAAGGGAAGAGAAGAGAAGAGAAGACAATTGGAGTACTGAAGGGAATGCGGAATAGACAAATGAAGATGTGAGAGGGGAATAGGAAGATGGGGGAGAAGGAAAGTGTAAAAAGGGCGAAGGGAAAGGTAAAATACAAAGAAACAAGGAGAGAGAGAGAGAGAGAGAGAGAGAGAGAGAGAGAGAGAGAGAGAGAGAGAGAGAGAGAGAGAGAGAGAGAGAGAGAGAGAGAGAGAGAGAGAGAGAGAGAGAGAAGAGAGAGAGGAGAGAGAGATGAGAGAGAAGAAGAGAGAGAGAGATAGAGAGAGAGAGAGAGAGAGAGAGAGAGAGAGAGAGAGAGAGAGAGAAGAAGAAGAAGAAGAAGAAAGGGAAGGGATATTACTTTACCCCCCTCCTTTTCCAAAAAAGGGGACAGAGGATGGAGGGGGTCTTCCTTTAAGATAACTGTCGTGTGTGTTTTCGCCTCTTAAGGAACACTTTATGACGGGAATAATGATAATGCAATTTGTGACTTCTGTAGCTTTCCTACTTTCCTACTGGGAGTTAATGATGGAAATAATGATAATGTTCGTAATTACCATGACACTCAAGGTGGCGTTGATGATTATAGTAATGACGATAGTGAACACCCAAAGTCTCTTTAATTCTTGCTGAAACGACCCTAGGGCACAAAAGGGAAAAGAAAGTAGAGATTTATGAATGAGAAAAGGGAAAGGAAAGAGGGAAGGAAAGAGAGAAAGGAAGATGTAATATTAGGAAGAAATAGAAGAATGAAAGTCGGAGAGAAAGTTGAGGCAAGGGAGAAACAGGAAGACGGGGAGGTAGAAGAAAAGAAAATAAGGCATATGGATGGATAGATAGATAGATAGATAGATGGAGAAAGAAAGAGAGAGAGAGAGAGAGAGAGAGAGAGAGAGAGAGAGAGAGAGAGAGAGAGAGAGAGAGAGAGAGAGAGAGAGAGAGAGAGAGAGAGTTGGTTAAAGTTGGTTAAACAGAAACCTCTTTGATTGCCTCCATCGGTGAACCAGAACGGCGGGGGTGGGGGGGGGTGAGACTAAGCAGATTTTCGTTTTGCCAAAAAAACAAATAAACAAACAAACAAACAAAAAAAGGTGTACATAGGAGAAGACAAAAAAGAAAAAAAGAAAAACAGGAGGAGACGGCGAAGTATAGTAAGACAAAAAAATGTGAAGAAAATATGAGAATTACAAGAATACAAAACAGTGAACAATGAGAAGAACAAGAAAGAGAAGACGAAAGAGATACTTGATGCCTTGAAGCTCTCGAACCGGACGCTATTGTGACCTAATGGCATAAATGTCGTTTAATCTCCCATTTTCTTTTTGTTTTGGCTTAAATGTATGTGTATGTACGTTTTCTCTGTGTACATATACAGAGAAAACGTACACACACACACACACACACACACACACACATCGTATGCGTTTCTCTGCGTGTGTTTTTGTGTATGAGTGTGTGTGTGTGTGTGTGTGTGTGTGTGTGTGTGTGTGTGTGTGTGTGTGTGTGTGTGTACGCTCGAGACTGTGTATGTCCGTGAGTGTATATCCGTGTGTGCGTGCGTGAGTTCGTGTGTGCGAGTGTGAGCACCTTCACCCATCCCTAAGAGGAAATTGGAATTTCCCAGAGCACACGGCATTAATCACCTTTTGCCCGCGCGCGTGAGGCAAACGGGTGCTATTTATAGACCACCCAGACCCTATCCCCTTCCCCTTTCCCCTCTCCCTCCCCTCCCCTCCCCCGTCCCTTCTCCCCTTCTCCTTCCCCCTCCTCCCTCCCCTTCCTCGCCCCCGTCCCTCCTCCCCTTCTCCTCCCCCTCCCCTTCCCCCGTCCTATTCCCCTCCTCCCCTTCTCCTTCCCTCCTCCCCCTCTCCCCTTCTCCTTCCCCTCCTCCCCTTCCTCCCCGTCCCTCTCCCCTTCTCCTTCCCCTCCTCCCCTTCTTCCCCCGTCCCCTCTCCCCTTCTCCTTCCCCTCCTCCCCTTCCTCCCCCGTCCCCTTCCCCTCGCGCTCGGCCACCGTCACCT